>NW_019214040.1:22838-142267 GCF_002532875.2 Varroa jacobsoni | reverse complement strand
ATCACCTTCGACACTTGGTTCGGCTCTCCAATTGGTTTTTGAATGTGAATTCAGCTTGATTCATTCGAGGTTTTAATAACGACACGGCGATCTCTGCTAACTAACATGAATGTTGCGTACTATAATAAACAATACTATATATAAATGACCAGCTCTTTTTAAGCCACAAAAGGCAGGTTTGCTGTTTTTATATCATACGGTAAAATCTTCGCGAAGTGGCTTGGACGGCTAATCCTCTGGCTGAGAATACCGGAGCGTCAATGGCTCTATCCTGCCAGTGGTATAATTAATAAATTGTGTTAAAAAAATAATACAAGTATGATTAAGCGGACGTATAAAACGTTAAAAAAAAAAACAATTTCCACTGCAACCCGTGCATTGAAACGTTTATCGAGATCGAGCCAGACTACTGAACAAGTTTCCTTAGGTCAGTACTTTTGAAACAGTATAAAGCAGAAGCACTAACGGCGTGTTCATGTTCTAATTTTAATTTCATTGAAAAAATAAAGTTAAACTATCGTAGCAAACGTTTACGGGATAACTTGAGATTCAGATTATAACGTTTCGTTTTACTATACGGGTTACGATACAAACATTTTCTCTTAATCAAATATATATATTATCGTAGAGACGCCATAACCAGCGAGTCTTGACAAATCAAACATTCACTGCAAAGCCAAATGCACGTGCAGGCTCGTTTTGTAGGACATTAAACTCCGCCCGCACTTGCCAAATCGGTTCATCATTTTAGTGACGTTCCAGCTAAAACGGTGTCACGGTCCAACATATTATCCTTGAGTTCCGCTCCCGGCTGCCGATCACACGATGCTCTAGCCTGAACAAGCATTGTTTCCTAGGAGAAATGGGAACCTGTTGGGTTGATCCCATTTTCCGCATCTATCCAGTTGAATGCTTGCTGCTTATAGTGTGGCCTTACTGTTTCGCAGCGTTCAGGCGTACCCGAGCGAATATTCAAGGACAAGATATCCCGACTTCCAGAGTCTAAACACATTTCACAGTATCTTTTCTATTTTAGTAGTTACTATACATCTATCCACGTAGAATGAACTCTACAGTCGTATTGGACTTGAATCTAGTAATTTTAAGTGTAGTTCAGCCGTTTTGTTAGTAACCAGTCGTTTATACTATTACGTACTATAGCATATGTATGCAGACACATCTCACTGAGAGTTTGATCTACACCACTCCGTAATGATTTGTGTTTTTTATTTTTTGCTTTCTTGTTGAAGCGTTGGATGCCAGTATCATAATTAAACAGGCGTAATTTTCTGGGTTAGTAGAAAGTTAAATGCAACGGCGTCTCGCTGTCTGCATTATTACGGCGCTGGCACAACTAAGATGCCGATTATGGACTATGGTCAAGCAAAGTTCTCGTTAGAAGCGGGCATACGCCGTCTCTGCTCACTGAGCGCCCGTCGTCTGCGACTGCTTAGTAAATAGCGTTCGTATAGTTTTCTTTTCATTGAGTTATCCCGCAAGCGGTTTTCGCAAAGCTACCCTCGAAATTGCCTTCTCGTTTCTATTGAAGGTTTTTCTGTTTCAGTTTAGACTTGCCGTAAACTTTCACAACTACTACTACTCAATACAGAAAAGATTAGCTATATGGGATATCTCTCGATTCTTTTTATTTCTTAGATTTTCGATGTACTTCCTTTTGTTATGCACGATCCGACTACGCCATCTCCCCTTACGGTTTCAATTTAGGCCACAAGACGAACATCATTGCAGAACACTGAGGCGGTAGCGTGTAGCAAAACGTGTACGTCATACGAAATCTGCAAATTTAACTATCAAACCTCATGGACAGTAACGATGCTTTCACGAGGCACGAAAAGTGGAAATTTGTAATCTAGCGCCTTCTATGCGTTTTCTGCCTCGCACAAGGTCGACGTAGATCGACCTCACCGATCTTTCGCGAGTTTTGCCAATGTCGGATCCGCTCCACTGAGCATGACCCAGACCACCTTCTTGTTGCAGGTCGATTGAACACCCGTTTGAAGCAACGCGACTACCGGAGCCCATAACCTCTCTATACCTAAGTTCTGACCCATTGTTAATGTAATTCGATGTAGTGTGTGTATATATAGTAGGTGCAGCTCCTGGTAGTAAACAATTATTTTGTTCGAAGTAAAATTGCGTGAAGTGAGTACGTGTCGGCGACACTGTTCGGGACAGCGACACGTCTAATGAATCCGGAACGAAAGTAATTTCCTGCTAAATATCTAGAAGATAGACACAAACGCTAATTGCATATTTCTCCGTGCGCGTTCGAGGACAACATCATACGCGACGTCATAAATGAATACATGTATATATATATATATATATATATATGTATTATACGACTACATTAGAGCTAAATCCCAAATCAACTATACTGGGCCCATATATTAAAACACAACAAGCGACAAGACGCAAATTGTACATACATTGATGTTACGCGTCGATGATTTATCTGTGGTTATTGTTGGTATTGGAATCGATACCGTATGGTCGTATTAAGCCGCTAAAGTCTTTGAAGCGATTCTAGCACAGCCATACTATGAGCTCCATTAGAGTTATCGAAAAGATAAGATCAACAGTAGATCTAGCAGCGATAGGCTGCCTAGTTTAAAGTGGCCTTTTCTAGTTGTTGAAACAAACAGCGCTGGGCTCACTTATCGTTATAGCCCTCAATGAATATTTATTTTCTCGGAGGATACCAGAAAAACACATAGCAAATTCCTTTTAAAACAAATTCACCCCCAACTATATGGGCAGTACACCGGCAGCTTGCACGCGCTCCGTCTATGCGCTACACAAAAATCCATACATCTGCATATATGGGCGATACAAAAAAAGAAAGCGGCAAATATTGGCTGCGTCTGCTTACCCGTCCCTCGATTAGCGGCGGTCACCAGCGCATGTCTGAAATCTCAAAGTATCCGTCGACCCTTAAAGCGAATGTTTTAGATTGTTAGCAGTACTACAAACACAATAAATGTGTATGTATATTTGTGTACATAAAATATATAGCTAGTGAGCTAAACGTTCATGTTTTTCCTCAGCCAGTCATTTTCACTCCTTTCACTTGAAGAGCGGGGTTTTATTAGCGGGTCGCATTTTGATAAATATAATCGATTGCTTCGTCAGCTCAACATGCGGGACGCGTCTGACCGCAAATTTCACCGGCTACCGAAATGCGGTTTAGCGACACTATAGCCGGTATAGCGACACTTTTTATTGTGGACGCTATGAGCCGAATGTTATAAATGGTAAACATTTGGTTCAGCTAATGCGTACCGTGTACATATTCGCGTCGGCGTATTACAACAAGAAGTACGTGCATTTTTAGGGTCAGTGGCTCTTTGAAATTATGTATTTAACGATATTTTAGTGAAATTTTTATTCACAGCGTATATTAGGATAGTATGAACAAGGCGGCAAGTTTGAAACTATGATATGCCACGTAGATACATAACGTTGGTTTCGTAACGATGTAAAAGTGCAATAGAATTCATGACATTAGCATAGAGAACGGAATCATTAGATCATTGAGCCGCAAATCTATCGATAATCTAAAACGATTGATCCGTCTAAATTCTTAAAAGTTTGAAATTTTTTAAAGGTTCTAGTTACAATCTAGCTTCGATTATAACCCTATGATGATCGTGACAGCGTTCGATAGCTGGCAGCTATTAACTACTAAAACATAATACGTGTACACTCGGGTAACCGAAGCCGCTCCCGCTTGCTAATTAAAAGCGTAAGACGCGTCTCTATACTGAGATGAAGTTGAACACACGCTTGAACAAGCTCAGCTCCCTCGACCATTGAGTAACAGAGAGTCCAAACAACATTCAAAATTACGCGCCACTTGATCGGTGCAAAACGAACGAAAGCAGAAAGCGGGAAAAAACAAAACGACCGCTAGGCGAAGCTCATCAATTAAATCTGGTACTAAAGTTTGATTTATCGATATTGTTTCATGTTACGATACAAATGCGTTAAGTTTACATGAAACCGAGTCATAGGCGTCCATAACGTTGAGATTGTAAAGATATTCTAATAAATATTATTTTAGATTAATTTCATCCATGTAATTTTTGGCGCAAGAGAACCATTTGAAACTGAACGGCAAATTTTTTGGGGCACTAGTGTAGCCTTCATGGTTATGCATACATTCAGCAACGCTCTAATACATATAGGCCAATCCTCTGCGGTCTGAATAGATAATTTCAACGGTACATTTGTGCAAGGCAGTGCATCGGAAGATTTTCCCTTCCTAATTGCAGATTATTGGGAATAATTACCCACACGTAGAGACCTAATTACGTGCGAACCATTGCGGACCTTAAGGATAATAGACGTGTACAGGTTGAACAACAACGAGATCACCTTGCAAGACCGTAATCCTCTTGTGGCTATAGTGAGTAACTGCGTGAAGCTAATTTCACCTAATACAAAGACCTCTAGAAACGCTTATTCTTGTAGAGATTCTGCTACAATCACCACAATAGGGAAGTGTGCTACGATGAGAAGAAGCCGTTGCATTTAGGGTTTAAAAAAACAACGACATTTCATAATTTATTTACTTCAAAATGGCTAAACGGTTGCTTGAATATAATAGAACATATTTTGCTTATTTATTGAAGATATTCAGACAATGAATAATACTTTTGCGGAACATAATGCCCTTTCTGATAAATCTCCTAGCAAAGTAATCCATATGAAAACAAACATATGACCATCAGCAGCAGGTTTATCGTGGCCAATGCGTATAACGCATCACTGAGTCCCAGTAAGGCAATTAATAAGATGAGTGTCAGTATCGGTTCGGGCTTCCTGATGTAATGCGTTTTGGCAAACGTAAATCCTGCTATGGTATATGCAAGCCTACCATCGTCAAACACAAAATCCGAAATACATCGTCATGTAAATTAAGATATATCAGTATTTTATCCGATTCGTATGTATCACTCGTACAACATCTGACTTATCTTTGTTCATTTACTGTCGGAGCGTCCCATTAGCTGTATCAGACAGAAAAAGCTCCATCGAGTTACTGATTATGCTTAATATGTATTGGGTTGATCGGGTTGTCAAAAGTGTCTTAAGCGTTTTAATGGCGAGACTGAAGCAAGCATTTTTCGTATTATAAATTAATTATTAGTCGATGACCGTTCGCTATTTTTTTAGTAACAGCATAATTTCATCACAGTAGAACTTCTGTGATGCTTGAGCGGCAAATCTGTGACAACTGATTTCTGTATCCTTCTTTTAAGATTTAATTAAAAGCATTAGGGCAGTTTTACAGAGACCGAAATTGATATCTGCTGATGCAAGATCCATGCTATATGACAGATGTATTCAAGTTGCCTATCCAGGTAGGTGAAACGAGTTGATTTCATTGCGTTTTCCTATAGTTTGGCAGATAAAAATACAAATTTGCGTCAATCCGTGTAGCACCCAGACATTGAGCTTTTTTTGTAGCCAGCGTTTCCCATTTGGTTTAGAACGGTTTGGCGGTGTATGTTTAGTGTCTTGATGATATCAACTTTCGCAATAAGTTTACTAACTTTTTCCCTAGTTGGTCGGTCACTACGAGGAGCATCCTTTATATCGCAATTTCAGGAACGAAGGCGATAACCATCTCTGGACCGTTTCCTCTGATAACGCATCTTGACCGTAAACAGCACGCTTTTTGCATTGGCCTTGGCAGCATCTGTGCCCTTATCGACTTAAGATTGTAAAGTATAGTAAATTCTTGCAGAAACTTCATTCATATTCAGGGTGCCTTATCTATGAGTCGGAATAAAGAAATTCTAACAACTCCAGCACATGTACTACCGTCGAATCTCAGCTTTCAAATGATGCCAACGCCAACTCGATCCAATCCAATTCATATTATTATATCATATATAGCCTTAAAGCCATCTAGCTAGAAAAACGATCAATCCTTCTTCGATAACTAAATATTCATATTATGGAAAGATTTCTACACAGTTGTCTATAACGCTTAATGATTTGAGTACAAGCGGGCCAATCTGGCCTGACGCTACGCAGCAACCAAATTGAAGTTGTTAGAAATCGATGACCTTTAGTTAAGTGAAGAAGGAAAAAAAAAGAACACGTTGTTTCTTTTATGCTTTCCAAGCACTTTCCCATACCACATGAAGATAGCACGCATAATATTTCTCACCAGTTAAAGCCGTTCAACCTACTTGGTCCAATAGATGAACCGATCGATTTCTCAGTAGTTTCTTCTATTTCCAACAACTTTTCCCTACCCATACCATAAAATACATATCACCACGTCAATACCAGACATTGGTGAGAACAAACGCTAAATTCCAGTCGTGTTCACAGTTACTCAGATAAGGCAAAAAACAGAAGATGTTTCGTACCGTCCAACTCTTTAACCTTTGCTTCTGTCCTAGATATCTTTGGCCTTAGTCAATATACAAACTGTTTTTTCGACGTTTGATTATTTTCATTTTGGTCAGAGAGGTCGGCATATAGTTCGTCCCTGCGGAGGCAATGGCACAGAGGCCAGGTTGTAGGTGCAGATGTGATCTTCTTTGTTGTTGACTTTCACGAGCGTTTTGAGTAGAGCTGATTATTCAGTAAAGCGTACCTTTTGGCTAGATATTTCGCTTTCGTTGTAGTTCAAAGGTTCCATCAAGAATTGCTCGTTCTGACTAGAAA
Organism: Varroa jacobsoni; assembly: GCF_002532875.2. Lineage (NCBI taxonomy): Eukaryota > Metazoa > Arthropoda > Arachnida > Mesostigmata > Varroidae > Varroa > Varroa jacobsoni. Next base: position 135,559 of record NW_019214040.1, on the reverse strand, counting down.
GAGGAGAAACGAAAGCTCTGTTCATTTTTTGCATTGTCTTCAAACTCACATGTTTATTCAGCAGCTTCTTGTTCTCAGCTCCTGCGTAGACAGCTGACATTTGTGGTACATCAGTTGACGCACGACGCCGCTACGGAAACGGTAAAAATACATGCCAAGCCCCCTACCTCAGGAACGCTTTTTGCATAGGAGAGTTGGCGAAGGCGCTGATCGAACGCTACTGTCGCTCAGCTAAGAATGACTGAAATCGCTGTTCGATGGCAGGCCCTTCAGTCCTTCATACTGTCCCTTGAGAACCCTGTGTTCTTCGCTGACAAGTACCTGTTTAGAATAGAAGCTGATAGAATTTCTTACACCGCTGCCCCGGTTGCACCAACGTATACTGGATATGGGCTGGGCTTGTGTGTGTATCAGCCTAAAGCTACTTTCACTTTGAAAAAAATATAGACAGGTGGAAGCGCGCGTTTATTGACTTCTTCGGAGACCTATTCATTGGCAAAGATATATTTCAATTCAAAATTAACTTGCATAAATCACGCTGGTTTACATTTACGTTTAAAATAAGATCCACGCGCCTACTTAGAAACGTATTTCTCTTTCTACATTTAAGCGGCTTTCCCGGGTCTACTAAAGTGGTGCAAACAGTTTGAATTTCTGAGGTAAACGTTCGTAAAGAACACAGCGACAACATCTGTAGCGCGGCGTATATTTGTCGTATAGTCAAATAAGGGCTTATTTAAGTGATAAAATTGTAATTTTCTCAGCGTTAAATAGCGTACGTGCCACAACGTTTCTGGGTTTTCGTCTTTGTGTTTAGTGTATGAGGCTTGTCTGCAAAGATTTATAAATGAGCTGGCGGCTTGTTGAAGCGAGTGCATTTGTTTGCAAGGCTCCTGAATAATCTCCTTGTGCTTTTCCAGCAATCCAACTTAGCTCGAACGTGAGCTGAATACATAGGTAATTCGAGGCGATTGCCAGACAACACAGCCTCAGACGCGCCCCACCTTAAGCCTGGCAGTCTCTTTAAAAAGTGGAGAACGCAGCGCCGAGACCCAGTTGGAGAGTAAAAACCTCGATGGACAAATCGGGTAGTAATGCATGGACATCGTGCACTATTGCTCCTTAGACTTAAGGCTCTTCGGGAAAATGCGAATGAATTCTGATTATTGAGCACTTGGTTAGGACTCGTAGATCAAATGTTCGGCAATGAAACTACGCTTTGCTGGTTGTGTTAAGAGATGAAGGAACATAACCTTGTCATTGTACGGTCCTTCTAGGATGTAATCGATTAAAAATAATTACTGAATCTAGACAGACCTAACTTAAGATGCTATTGAAGGTACGTAAACGTAGCGGGGATATCACACGGATACACCTACGTGGCTCACAATCACTATAAGCAAACATAAACTTGACAAAAGCCGGACTAACTGCTCAGGATGTATAACCTCTTGATCCACAAGGTTATAGCGAAACATTATAAAAATCTGTAACATAATCAGGTCGTAAGTCTGGCATCGGCAAATCAAGCGTGCATCGCGTTTTAAGGTAATGTAGATTAAAAAAATTACATTCCGACGGTGGTACATGCTATCAACGAAGGTGATCCGGACCAAAGAAAGCCGTGCAATTGAAAGAAAATTGCTCAGTTTTAGTTGGAAGCTGACAACAGTTGAAACTCGAGAAGGTCGATTATGTAACCATTCCATTGGGCCTACTTGTTAGGAATAAGGATCACGCTAGGAACGTTTGATTCTGCTACCGGACCAATTACGTCATACGATTAACATTCTCCAATGTATGTCTAATTTACACTCTCACACAACAATAACGAGCCAATACGATATCGTTTTCGATTAATTTAACCCATACCTATCTTCATTCAGAGTGTGGTATCATTTTAATGCAGTCCAGTGTCATACGGATAGAGCTCTTCAGGGTGTTTTTTCAGCGACGAAACATCGTAAAATCTGTAAGGCAGTTATGTCGTCCATCGAACTAAGCATTACTTTACTGCAAGAATCTCTTTTTCCATGCGTTCAGAAGGACTCTAGTGAAAGTGGCGCCATTTATTTTCAACAGAACTGCGCACCCGCGAGATACGGTCGTGTGGGGTGACAGTGTATCCTTGTGAAAATGCTTTGAAAATTCGACTGGGACGAAGATGTCGCATAAGATACCCCGCCTGTTAGACTTCCTCTTATAAGCATACCTTAACGATAAAGTCTACACCGGAAAATTAGGTAAGAATTTTTGGGGATCAATAGCCCACAATTATCAGCGCTGTATTGTATGAACATCTGCGGTATGAGGAAAAGCTGCATGTTTTATGTAGATCCATTTGAATCTTAAATAAATATATGTAAAAAAATTAATGTTATAATAATTCACTTGATCATATAATAATACATTTTTCAGAATATTCATATATATGCGAGTAGGAACACACATATATATATACAGCTTAAAAATAAATATCAGGCATAGTACAAATACTTAATATCTGCGATTGCTAGTATATAATTTGTCTGTATATGCTACTATGGCATGAAATGCGGAAATATGCGTGATTTATTTGAATCATGTTTTCCCGTCACCCAACTTTTTTTTGCGCCATTGTTATAGGACACCTTATATAACTATAAACTACAGCTGCAAATCTCGTTTCTTATTTATGGGAAAGGTCGGAGCAGTATAGAAACAGTGGTTCGATCGTAGGCACGCTTGTTGTTTTAAAAAGGGAAGTATGCTTCCGTTCGTGGCAACCTAGTGCTGTCAAGCAGTTTCGCAATTATTTAAGGGGAACAAAGCGTAAAACGCATTTGTATCTGGCCGTTTCTACGAAGCTTTGCAGCGTATGGACTCCGACCTGAATTGGGCCACACCCACTGGACACTATGTTCTGTAAGGATAGCAAGCGTAAAGCAGAGAAATCAACGTGGAAAGACAGCTTGATGATAAATATCAGGCATACCCCCTTAGCGATGGTAAATACATAATACCTGCAATGATAATCCTTTAGACACTGGGGACTCGTAAATGCGTATGATATTTTATTAAAATATGATAATAATAGTAGAAAGGGTTATTTGGGTCAACGGTTAGCTTCTTGCGTTATGGCAGCGAGTGGACAGATAAGTGACTAGCACTTTCAAGCTTTCAACGTGTTAAGCGTTTAGCTCAACTATTTATCATCGCCCTAAACAAATGAAGAATAGACAGCTTGGAAGCTGTCAGAAAGATGCCTGGCGCATGAGCGCAACAAAGGAAATACTAAATATAAAAGCCGCTTGGGTCCCGTGGTTAGTCTTAAGTAACACTGTCATAGTATTCTAGATGGAGAAGGGCTCTGCGGCAAAACAGAGCGCCAAACACAGCCGCTGGGGAACCACAAAGAGATGGCGCGGAAATGAAGCTGAAAGAAAGTGTTTCGTCGGACATTTTACCTATCAATAGCAGCATGCCACAGATGTATCGATGCGTATGGGCGTGCTCGCAGGTAAAGATGCTTCTGTGTGTTTACGTTCTTATGTTGGCGTTATTCTGTGTACCCAACGAATCGTAACAAACTAGCGTCAGTGTCGAGAAGAAACGTTTCTCGCGATGTTCCGACGCGTAATAATGCCCGTGATACAAAACTGAACAAACGTCAGCTTGGAATATCGGTAAATGACTCGTTATCTTCATGGCTTGGTTACATGTTTTTTCCACCCTATCGACAGACGTCTCTTACCCAACAAACCTGATCTAAAAACCGGCTGTAAATGTGCACATTTTGATTTGTTTACAAACGCAGTAAATCGTCTGTATTTGTGTTGCTTTGAATTAGTGTAAAAGGGTGTGTATTATGCCGTTTGATGCAACTTACACCCTTGGCAGACGTATTTAGTAATTAGGAAGCTATCGGACAGAACGAAATAGAGCAGGTCACAATTAAATAGTCGGCTAGCTAGGCCAACGCCGTTTGACGAAATTATGACTTTAACGTGTCAAGCACTCACATTATGTCCATTTCTGAGATTAAGATCAAGATGTTTGGAAGCTCACTGTAAAGAAACCTCTAGGTAATAAATACATATCCACAAAATGACAAGAGGGGCACGTTCTAGGCAGACGCGGAAGGTATTTTAGCCTCTCTAACATGTCATTAGAAGAAGAGAGTCGGGAAGACATTTCGAATCACCAGCTTATTATAAATAAGCTTAAATGGGTATATTATGAGTACGCGTTTGATTTCAGCAGGTATTATTAACAGAAACACAGGTTGCCGCCATTATTATTGCTATGATCGAGTTGCCAAGTGACACCTTGATCCATTAAGAGCGTTGCCTTTTTTTCACCTAAGGAGTTCGCCGTTGTTGACTAGTGCGTCTTCAGAATTCGTTCTAAAACTAGCGGGAATATTTCAGACTCAGGGTTATCGAACGAGCGGCAGCGCTGAGATTTCGGTATGTTAGATCCCGCGAGACTCAGCAATTTGCATAGTGTCTCTCTATGAAAGGTTGGCACGAGGCGCTTTTATGGACGCGTCTGTCCCTTGCTATCTTCGTTTTAGCATGCCAGACGACCGGTTAGATGATTTGCCTGCTAAGCTTAGAAAGACGTTGTGGTCTAGGTTTGAACCGAGGCATAGATCGACTTCGTCTCGTGATGGAAACCAGCCGTTTGATGGAATGCCTAACGACAGTACTGGACGTCCAACTCGAAGCATAGAGGCCTGACACCTCGGTAAGCTATAACTGAAACATTTGAGAGCTTAGCGGGATTTGGCGGTTCATGAATATTTACACACCCATGGGATCGTGCCAATGCACGACAAATATTTAGCATGTCAATGCATGATAATTAATTTTGAGAGATCCGTATTTTACAGACGCACATTTTGAGTTATTTCAACGTAAAAAACTTCCAGTTCAATGTGTAATATATTGAGTATATTGAATATGTATGTAAGGACAAAACACTAAAGCATTGCGCACCTTAACTTATCTTTCTCTGTGAAGAATCAACGAAAAAGTATAGAAAGACTGATGGAAGCCTTCGCAGGAGCCTTCGTGTGGCTTGTTGGCGTAGCCTTTCGCAAAGGCTGCCCTATGGAGCACAAGGCTGTTGACAATTGCAATAGAAAAGGCGTTACGATGAGATTACAAGAATTATATCAAGGGAGCCACGCCATAATGAATTTCCTTGAAAGGAAACGCGTGTCCGTTCAGCTTTCCGTCTATGTTCGGTTTATCGGCTACATCTCCACTGGGAAGCACATGTCTAAAAGGACTGGCAGTAGGACTGCGTTTTTCTCCTTCTTCGCAATTCACCATATGGCAGCACTCCTTTAAATATCACCTGTCACAGGCTAGACCTCTTCGTTAGTGGGACAATGATCTCGTTTAATAGTTAACAACGTAGAGAATATGGCACATTCATGGAGTAGGCCATTTTGATCATAAATGAGAGACAATGACCAGCGAAAGAGCTCAATGGCAAGAAAAGTTAACTCCGGATCGATAACAGCAAATATAACATTTAATTGTATTCGATTAATTAATTGTGCATGTAGATACCTGCAAACACTGCCTGACAGAAAAGCTTCTCTGCAGACCAGCAACAGCAGTACCAGCGGCGGTGGCTGCGTTTCGTCCACTATGAGGCGAAGTGAAAATGTTTGCAGTCAGTGAACAGGGTGGTGGTGCCTTATTAAATGAGAGCCCGCCTGTTTAGCAAGCCTTCGACTAGCGTTGTCCATTAACAAATTTATCGTCAGATCATACTGTCACCGTTACCACAAACAGAAGCGACCAGCTAGTCCCCGACCGCACGCAGTAACAACATATTTGGAAGGCTGGTGCGTGCCAGAATATCCTGGCAGGCCAATGGGCTAGCTGCGCATCACCCGATCAGTTATCGACCCCAATGGTAGCAGAAGCGGAACGATTCGTGCATGTTTATTGTAAATTCGAAGAAGTTACAACTACTGCTGCCGTTACTTCTAACCTATTATTACTGACCGATCGCTTGTCAGCTATGAGGTAACCTTGTGAAACAAACAAGTTCATCGTGACAGAAGCCCATTGCACTAGAAGACCTCGGGGACTAGTATCATCGCAATTGCCACGCAGCAGTGGCACTGTAGAGCATATACACTTAAAGATGCCTACCCGTCTCGCATTGACCGCAGAGACGATGGGAAAGGAAGAGGCACTATTTTCCACTAACCGTTTCACTTGGTTAAATGCGTGAAAAAGTAAACGCTCCGAGACAGCCGATGGTTGACTAGGACAGAGGAAGCCGAACTGCAAGACCCTCCTAAGGAGAACAGGAAAAAACTTCTTTTCCAGAAGGAGGAAGTGATGCGGAATGCTGCTGGACGAAAACAGAGGGACTGACCGCTACATAGCTGTAGGAACAGTCAAAATGAAACTGAATGGGGCTCAGTGAAAGTTACTTGAATAGTTTACGAGTCCGCCCTCCCCCCCCCCTTTTGCTTGCGGCTATTAATCACTACTGATGTTGGGAAATGGGCAGCAACTGAGAGTAACCGAACGACCGTTAAACACGCATTGGGTAATTTATATCAGTAAAGCACTGGGCGGCTGCGGGCTATCAAAAACAGAGCGATAGAGGTAATGCTTTTTTTCCCCTGCGCAATTGCAGTCGTGGCACGCGCTGATAATCAACCTGGCGATTATACAGTTTAGAGATCAAATCAGATCATGGGTAAGACTCGGCAGCGCAAGATGTTTATGGAGTCGATTACATCGTTTCCATCAGCTCTGGGGTGATCGCCACTACCGGCAAGGACGACAGCCGGTGCGCCAAGGCCTGATGAGGGCCTAACGCGAAGCCGGTGCTTCGGTTAGAAGCTAACGGGTAGTGGATTGGATAGAACATGAAAGTAAATACTGGCTGCTGGGGATGGTATTAGCGGCAATTGGAACGGCACCAGCGATCCAACGCAACAGATGTGCCAAAGTCTCTACGCGTGTTCGCGGAAGTGATGGACAGCGCCATTCCGTATCACCGGTCTTGCAGCTTCTATCCCTTGCTCTTAGTAGCCCATTACAATGTCCAACGTTCCATGAAATATACACCGGATGCCACGATAAAGCTTTGATACCCTCCAATCAGCCCAAAGCTCGCATAGAATGAGACTCAACATAGAAGATAACTGCTGCAGTTCAGTGAATTTTGGGACCGTCAGCGGTCTCCATTCACGCGTTAGTCCGCCCCCGGCGATAAGCGAAAACAAAGTAGAAAGATGATCACACACAAAGATCGAAAGAAGCGAGAAGAAGGGAAAGGCGACAATACGATGCATGCACGCACCATTTCCCATTGTTCCGTGCAGCCTTTTTGTGGTAAGAAAAAGCTGGACTGAGTTAAGAAAATTCGTTTGACTTCGATGCGATTAGAGGGCTCGGCCACGTCATAGAACACGCGTGTGCAATATAGCATAATGAAAGAATGATTTAATTTATTTTTCACCTAACTAATCCTACAGCTGTCTAGACCTGATGATGTGTAAATACTAAATTTTTTTCGGGCGAGGTTTTTTTTCCATCCAGTTAGAAATAGATTTTCACGATGTAATGATTTGTTAAGCGAAATCTTAGGATACGCAAGGAATCTTCGTTCGATAAAAAAAAAAAAAACCTTTGTTGGGTTGTACAAGGCATTTACTATGAACAAATGACTGGGGCTTACTAAGTCAGATATTTACCCTACATCAACGCACGATGAACTGGGCCACGACTGACGGAGAAATGACAGAAGGGCAACCGTGTGAATAATGGCATGTACTAATTTTATGAAGCTTTAGACTAGCTGTTATTTTTGACTGAGGACCTCAGTCTCTGTCAATGGCACACCCGAAGGTCAACAAAAACGCTTGCAGAAAGTCGAGAACGCAGATATAAAGTCGGTGGATGTTCAGTATAGATGAGCGGATAGTACAGAGCTTTCCGCAGCCAACACTGTCTATTGCCCAAGTGATTTAATCGGCTTTTTTCAAGTCCTATGCGTAAGTAACAACAAGTAGCTCAACTGTACGAACGACTGATTATTTCTTTATCTAGCTTAGCTTAATAAAAAACGTCTACTAAGTCGATTTACTAACAAGTTTTAAGGTCCATAGCCAATCTTCTTTTCAGTATCGGATTAATTGTGCCACATATAATAAAGTGAATGATTACATTACACTTAGGCACTATTTAGGCATTACTATAGCAATTGTTATACTCTAGTGAAAGAAAGACGAAAGTTTATCGCAGTAAAGCGAGATAACTTCATTTGCAGAAGCGTACCAGTAGTCGTGGAACTTTACGAATGGCTTTCGATAAAAGCTAAGTGCGACTATTACCGGTTTCTTTTTAACACTCGAATGTTTGGCATAAGGTTTCAAGCCTAACCCCTGTACATAGAACTTCCGAATTTCTCTTTAGTATTGCTTCAAAAACAATCAGGAGGCATTAAGCCGGCAAGGTAACTCTATGAAAAGCCCTAATGGCAATCGCTGATATTTGCATTAATGGTGGCAGAAAGACTTGCTGTTCATGGTTGTTGAGACGCATTAGCTACCCAGATCATACCAGCACCCAGAATTTTGTCGTAGTGATTTAACCAGCTTTGGCCAACTTCTTTTGAATGTGCGATAAGTAGCTTTCTCTTCATCATAAACTTCCTTATGGAAGGCACTATTTGTCTTTGGTTCTACGTTGTACCTACGTTACGCACATACAATGAGCTCCAATACTGGCGCACGTTTCATGGATTCCCATTACTCCTCTTCTGTCGCCTGCGGAGGTGTTCCACAGCGGCTGAACAGATAACTTAAGCGACGCGGTCGATTTTTGGTCGACCTGTCGCAATAAAAATAATCAAGTGGATTTAGTCAGTCGACAGTGAAACGAAATTAACTGTGTTCTTATAAACGTTTTTTCTGAAATTTTACCACTTACGCGTAAGCCACCAATAAGCGGAACTGTGGTGTTCTTTTTCAAGTCGATGTGAATAGTGAGAGCCTTCAATAAAAGCAACCCTATGCTGAAAGGGTTTTAATGAAAGAGAGTAAAGTACTCAATACGAACCAGTATTTTGACAAGAAAACTGATTCAAATAGCCAAGCCAATCCCTCTATTTTTCTTGTCGTCTCGCACACTATGAATCGTTGGTAAAAATCTGAGCTCAACTTAAGAGGATTAACTATAATTTTAGGAGTATGCCCCTATGCTTCGAGGGATCGTCCTTCCAAGAAGCACTGAACGTAGCATGAACTCGCCTCTGTCCTTGTCGCTGCCATTTAAAGTCGCTGCTATTGAATTGCTCTAGGGCTGTCCAGTCGAGGCAAGCAAATGTCTGTATCGACGCGACCATTCAGGCATTATGTGCAGCGGCTGCACGCTATTATGTCGTTCATTTCACAGTATTTTACTGTTATCTTGCGGTGACAGACGGCAAAACAAAATTTCTGTTATTTGGACCATGCTTTTTTGGCAGGCTTTTTTTAGACTATTGATGTCTGACGAACCGTGTTGAGAACGGACTCGTTTAAGAGACAGCCAGAAGGCAGATTGATATACGCATGTAACGACAGCAAAGATTAACTTCTGACAGAGTAAAGGGGCTTATTGATTGCGCTGAGATCTGTAAGTCACCAAATATATAAACAGGGTATAGCAAGCCTTGCATCAAAACCTTAGCTCTCGTATTAATTGTAGCTGACGTTGGGATAGGTACCGCAAAAGGCTACTGCGACGAGTCACCATTTTGCTAACCGAATATTACTGTTACCTAATAGCTACTTGAAATCAAGTGTCATTATATAGTTTGCGACGGGCGACGCACAGCTGCTCATTCTCTATGACCTTTCAGGACGTGATAAGAGCTGCGATCGAGGCAAAGGTTTAAGGCTTAAATGGATGCTTTCGCTTACGGTCACAATCCAGCTGGTAGCTGGGCAAAACGCAATGACGTTATATGGCGACGGTAGCTGAGTCCTACCACAGTGGCCACCGATCCTACTACGTATATGAAGCCGTCTTCGTGCCTCTGCTGTTGCACCTTCGTGAAGGACGATTCTTCGCTTAAAGCAGGTTATGTAGGAACGCACGTTTTCGGAAGGAGTCAAAAACAATACGGGTCCTATGGACTCTATTGGCGAATGCAAACAGCCAACTAATCAGAGGTAAGCTCCGTTACCACAAAACAAGTTCCACTTCAGTGCTCGCCGAAATGGCCTGTTCAAGTTGAAATCTAGCTTAATTATTCTCTTGCGAAGATCTCAAGTCGGTTCTGGGCAGTGCGCCATCCTGTTTACCTACACACTAAGCAGTGGCTGCCTGAAGCTGCACTGGCACAGTCGTATGCTGTGCACTATTTGACATAGGGAAGCTGTGCGGCGTAAATATATAATGAACCCAGACGTCTACAAGTGCCAATAAGATTCGTCGCGAAGTTGTCATCTGCACGAAAGATATTTCATACTGCATGTGGATGGTTCTAAACATCTTTAACACGGTTGGATCTCACTTTGCGTTGTGTGGCATAAACTGGATAAATGGTAATATATATAAATGACAGTAAGTGAAAGGTGTTCGTTATAAAGCACGAACGCGCAGTTGGAGCTTTTCTCTATTCAGCCTCGATATATATGTAGCCGTATGATGTATCTTTGTCGAATCTTTTTCTTGCCGAAAGTATAAGCTTATGCAGGCCTGAAGCCTTATGTGCTTGTTGCGTATCTGTCAGTCAGGCGGCGCTTAGAAATGGCATTCTTGTGATGAGAATTTCGGTGGCTATAACGTCAAACATATGGCGCATCTGTTTTTACAGCAGACGCACGTAAGCTGCATGCGAAAGGCTCTGCTACAGATAGAGCTGTTTCGGTATCATCATACATTTCTAACAAAATACTCAAATCGGCATAGATACACCACCAGTCTACACCATTGTATGTTTCCAGGCGTGTGTGCATGTGTTGGAGATGCCTATGTGCATATAATTGAATAACATTGCGCGTTGCTAGACAATTACACTAGATAATGGTAAATGAAAACCAAACAAATAACATGGTGATTTTTACTATGGTGCACATAGTTTGCCGCGTTTCATCAACGGCGAACGTGTTGACTGTGGAAACATATCGCAGTCATAAGATAACTGAAAATGGCGAGTGGGAGAAGCTGAAATTCTGTTATTCTATCTAAGGTAATAAAGATCTAAGAAACTATGTTAGACCACAATGATTATTTTGTGTTAATTTGTCATTGCGTTGTACCATATTGGTCGTAGCTTTGTCGAGGCCGAATTTGTTTGTGGAATACACTGGCTAAATCTATTCCAGTTGCTGCTATCAGGCCCTGCTCAGGTCCCATAGCCTGTAACAACTCGTCAACGTGGTGAAGCCTTAGAACTAGTTCCTAGAGCATGTCACGACAGAGTTGTGCTGTAGAAGGATCTCCAAATTATTAGTGAGCATCTGTGGGGACGCTGCGTTGCGAGGCTTTAACAAGAATATCCGAATGCACCATACATACGATGCCGATAGCGGCTAAACAGACTGATAAACATTCACAAATCTCTTCGAAAATCATTGTAACTTCCCTGGGCGACTGAACGCGGATACCGATATTCAGTTACGCTTCGTATAATCTAGCATTGGCCACTCATTGTCTTGTTCAACTGTGGATCAGCAGGCCATTTACAGCCGAGAAATTTGTCCATGTTAAACCAGCCCGAATGGCAATATATATTAGATGCATAAGAAAAATATATATATAGAAGAAATCTATAGATTAGATATGGGCTAGTGTTATATGGTATGACACAGAACTGTATTATGTCGCGAACGTGTTTCCTGAAAGGTACCCAAGTAAATGCAGATCGCGAAAGCGATTGCATCGTGACATGCTCCGAGAGTTTCAATTAGAAGTACATGAACGTGCGCCCCTGGCGTGATTTTCACCAGTAGGTCCAAGGAGGCCCACGTAATCGTTGACAACTGCCTATTTTTTTTTTTACACATTTTATATATCGAACCGAATTCTCTGCCTTTGTAAAACTGCCAGGACACTTCGAGCCGGAACCTAGCGCAAAAATTAGCTCTTTTGTTTTTCAATTATTCGAAGATTTCGTTCTGGCTCATCAGCCAGCTGCACGGTTTTCTTTGATCCGGATAATTTTCATTGACCTTCGAAAGGTCATTTTTCTAAAACACCATGGTTCGCCTATGTCAAGTCTATATATTTGGCTAGAGCTTTCTCGATGGTGTTCTTGCAAGAAACTTCCTAAACAATTCTACTCGTATCATAGTCACTATCTATCAAATCTATTGTAAGTAGCGCAGGCGGATCTGTCTAAGAGTTTTAAAAATATCTTCATAATCTATTCAAAATTCATCATGCAATTAGCAATATATCAATAAATCTTTTCCGTCGATTACTAAGAATCTTTAAAAACTGCTAATACGACAGTTTTGTCTGTACAATATAACGCTGTTATGCGGTAGGGCAATAAACTTTTGTACAAAATTTATAATAGTCAACTTTTGAGCTCTAAATATTTTTACACGATTTGTGTACAGGTCATAATTCATGCTGTTCAATAAGCAGGCTACCTTCGGCTTTGTGTAAGTAAATGCGTTTAGTATGTCATAACGCCATGCCGGACGGCTTTGTCTAACGAGTATCTTCGTTCCGTACTGTTTTTAGTCCATTGGGTTTTCCTTATCCCAAACGGCAAAGACGACTTAACCGACGTCGCGGTGCGGGGGTCACGACAAAAACGAATCTGTTAGCAACAAGACAAAGCGCCTTTCGTGACGCGACATACAAGATCCCATTTACAAACTTTAAATAGCCACTGGCTGTATACCTACGCAGTATTTGCAGACTTCAAAGCTGTTTTAAGGAGTTTGGTTAGCAAAGAAGCATTCTCGCCGACGTCAGCGTTCCAACGAATACGTTTAATTTAATAGCAACAATACCTCAGGAGAACAGGATTACAGTCGATCATGGGGTCTTCGAGCTGCTAGCGCAGGACAATAACTTGGGCATTCTTCTTTTCTCAGTCCCACCCAAAGATTTTCGGACAAGGTACGTAGGCCAAACAGGTTTTCGTTTATGCAACCGACTTAGTTATTTGCAGAGACAGTTGCTTCCAAATGCAGCAGGCCCTAACCAGGCCCCGTTGGAACCATCAACCTAACTAAAATCGACATTCAGAAGAAGTGGCACGGCTGGCCCGGTATCTCGGCCCGATCGCCGATATTTGTTAATCAATTCACCTATTCAAGGTTGCTGATTTCGTATAACAGCTGAAGTTTCTCTCAACATATTAGAAAGGGACGCAGGGAGGTCTCGATAGCTTCGTCCTCAATGCTAAGCCCCCCACTGATTGTGCGCTTCGACCGCTCTGCGACTTTTCGATCTCAAAGTTGCGCTAGTTGCCACTTACGGACTGAACCTGATTTGGAATGATCTCACAGTGGAGAGTGTTCTAAATGAGCCTTAGGATTGCATCAGACAACACGTAGTAGGCCTGTCCATTTCCTGGCGACACCGATATCCGCCGAGGACCCCCGTCGCCGTTTCAACCTTAGCACTCAAGAAGGTTTAGCAAAATGAGATCGAAAATTGGCGGAGGTCGACCCCGAATTCTATTAAACGCGGCCATGACGGACGAGATCTGGAGAGTATTTGAGCGGTTGAACAGATATGTACTAACGTACTATATATTAAAGGATTTACGCCATTGGCTACGCAAAATACAGGAGTTCCAAGAACTCGAGGAATATTTTGCTTGTACTAGGTGTGGGTAACCTTGTAATTTATATCATACTTTTCCTTGCCTAGTCGCCGGGTGATCTTGCTTGACAATAAACCGAAGAATGGCGGCATAAATGATGCAAAATGTATAGCGCAGCTATTAGTAGGTCCCAAATAACCCCTGAGTCCTAGGCCGACGATTCCAGGAGCCGTAGCATGACATTAGCATTAACCGGGTTTGTGAAGCCATCATATGTGTGGCATAGGATAGCTTATGAAGTTTAGTATGTGCACAGAATATTTGGAACGCTACCTGACAAAAGTAAATACATACGTTTGACTGCTTGTGGATTTTCAGAAAGCATAGAGCTTGTCGGAAGGCACGTATTAGCTGTAGACCTACCGACAAACGTACGCGGTGGCGGCTTTAATGCAAAAAACGTCACGGTCTGCTTTATTGATCGGCTATCAATAAATCAAACGATATCGGTGCTCAAATTTCCACTGTTAGCCGTCATCCGAATCTAACGAAGTTGAAAATTCTAACTAATTTAAAGAAAAAACGAAAATAAAATACATATACTATACATATTAATTGATCTTATTTTAAAATATTACGTGGATTGCTAATCAGGTTTAGAAGTAAACGAGCTTAAATAGAGTGACGCTTATTTGAGGTCTGCTCGGAAGATGAAGCCGCTGTAATAGGGCTGCTTTACCGTTCCGCAGTGTTTGTTGCTACGTGGTCCTGATCGAGCGACAGGATTCATTGGCCTCACCATTTGTAAGGCCATCCAATTAATACAGATGACTAAAGCACTCAGGGTACTCACCTGTAACACAAAGTCCATAGTTATGAAAACTATAAATTATACGAAATTAATTCATTTTAAAAATACGTAACCTCTCGTTTTGTACGTTTTTAATTATTCGTGTAAGTTTTACAATATATTGCGTGTGTCGTCCGTTTCAACTGAAAGCTCAACCATTCAAGCCTCTTGCGTAGTAACAACATATTCAAAGGTTTTATTACAACAATGTACGCACACGTAGAATACACATAAATTGTTTCATGATTGCAGATGCGGCGCACGGTATAATAAGTCATTTTTACACTACTTTTTAATAGTAAGTTCTGATAAAACGTTGGCGTCCTTAAACTTGAGAAGTGGCTGTTGATACATTCGAAAGTCAATTTCTCAAAGTCGCTGTATCCATCGAGAATTAGTAAGATTTCAAGTTCTTATTTCTCACTCTGACATTAGAAAGGGGTGCGGTACGTTCCATCTTTACGACTTTCCCAATCGTTTAATGTCGTTTCAAAATTGGACAACATACGAATGTTGCGTATGTTATGAGTAGCTTGACATAGGTCTTGTATAGCCTAATATAAAAAGTTGGGTCTTTTAGAACAAGATCCAGTTCAAAGTAACTGTTATAGCAATCCCTAAATCATGAATAGTTCTTAGCTAAATTTATTACGTAAGTCCGTCAATCGCATGTACATTTTTGGTTTACATTCTACACTTCCGTGCCCCAACATGCAGGACGGCAAATTTATCAACCGGTAATTTTTACCTAAATTGTTTTGTCCAGCTTAAAACTAGCCCTGGGGCGTCATTACAAGCGCAACCATTCAGCATCTCTATCGACTCTTACATCGTCTGCATAGATTTCCACGGGTACTGAGAGGGTTTAAATATACAGCATTGAATTCATATACAACGTATGCATAAGAGGTACCAATACTATACCCTGAGAATAACTTAGAGTGGCCCTGGCGGCATCTAAGTGTTTCCCATCCACTCTAATTTGTGAAAGACGGTCGTTGAGAGATCTTCAAATCTAGTTTACCAATTTTGGACCGCTGACGCCGACGCGAGAAAGCAACTTCAGGAGCTTGAAGTGGGCAGCTTGATGGAGCGCTGGTTTGAGGTCGAAGTACAGCTCATCGAAGCACTGCGATTTGTTGATAAATTAGCCTGTTCGGACTGTGTTTTCAATAGTTGCATATCGGCGGTTCGTTCTCGTGTGCGGATGAACTGGGCATTAAATAAAAATTTTGCGCATTTGGGCATTAAAAAAAAACTGGATATAACTGCCTGCGTACTACTACGGTAAGTGATATCGACCTTTCTTGTCAGCTGAACCTTCAACTTATTTCTACGTGGTGGATACACCATTCGATTGTTTAAACTATATCAGGTACTTGAGTATTTTCGATAGATCCCTTGAAAATTCGCGAGAAAAACATACTCGTTGACATTTCGAGTCCTTTAAATAAATACGGCATAAGTCTGTTCGGGGATTCACGGGCCCTCGGCCGAAGTTTTTACACATGCTTAAGTATTTCTACTTGGCTGACAGGCACATCATGGACAGTAACTTGCAAGGGACATTGACAAAGCAGTATAAGATGTTAATAAACGTTTTGCTACACCGATTTGTGGTAGATTTAAAGAAAGCGCTGAATATCTGTACTTCTCAGTAATCACTCATCCCTAATGTTCCGCCCTATAGAGCTCAGTACGTCCTGCACAGTTACTCTTACGAATACGGTTGTATGTCGCCTCTGGGTCACTACTTCGCTGAATGCTCTATTCTTTAATCAGTCGTTATCTTCTGAGCGCTTTATTACGTTCTTTCTATATTGAATTAGATCTAAAAAAAGCGGGATCGTATACTGATCATATTCAAAGAAAAAAAGAAGCTAAGATATATGTTTGGTAATTGGATTATTATCATGATGGAATTCAACTGCTTCATAGCTATATGCTGTACAAATCATGGATGATTTTTTACTGCACAATATTATTGCTTAGCTAAAGTGACGGCGACCTAGAGCTTTTTGTAATACTCAAATTGCTCTTTTTTTAGCTATCGTGATGTTCGGGGATGAAGTCATCATGTAATGGCTTATTTTGTTAAAATCCGGGGTCCAGCCTAAACCTAAACAGAGTTCTTGTTTTCCAGCGTTTCCATCGCTGTTATTACATGTTTTTGAGTTCTGCACAAGTAAATCTATCCGACGCAACGGGCCCACTGCGCCTGCCCAGAGTCGTTTGCAGATTTCCGTCTTATGCCAAAAAAAAGATTAATGAATATTGAGTATCTTAGAGCTACGGACGATTAGCGACTAGGGAGGGATGATAGGGTATCAGCAATAGATAGAAATGCTTACCATTTTAACGAGTGAATTTCCTGTCGATCTAACAGCGTCGACACGAATCAGCGACTAGTAACCCAACGCTAAGATAACGAAAGTATTTTTCAATTTGAAGGACACAGCTTTTCGTTAATTATAACTAGTCTTCGATCATTTGTCATAGGTCATTGTTCTATTCACCAATATGGAAGAAGACTGGCCTCCGACAAAGGAAAGTCAAATTAATCATATACTAGAATTTCGTATTGCTACAAAGGCTAATGTGACAGTATTAGCTAGATTCGAGATAAAACTAAATACCTCGTTGCTTGATCGTAAAGATCAATAGTATCATTGCCCGTCACTTAGACATTGAATATTAGTTCTCTTTGGCGGCCTCTCGTTGGAGGCGTGATATGTGCCGACACGCGTAAACAAAGCAATCGAATAGGCCTAAAACGATGAAGCTATAATTACCTAGTCAAACAGATAGACTTTTATTTATGTATCTATCAGTACAATTCTATCAAGACATTTAGCACTGTATATGCTAGTATTATTTGAACGAACAAGCCGAAAACGTATGCATGTTTCTTTTATATAGAAAGAACGTACCCGTACACGTTTGATAGAGTCTACATACAGAGGTAAACATCAATTTCGAAGAGCTGGTCCTTAGCTGAGTTTAGTATAAAGTGCTAATTACTTGCTTTGACGTGGTACTGACAGCTGCTAGAGCGTAAATATCGTTTCGTTATCAAGGAATCGACAAACACGACAAAAGCTGTCATGGCCAGGGACGATGAAGGCCTTTAGGACCTCTATCAGAAATTGCCGCTGGTCGCCGTTGAAGAAAGGCGGGAAAACTGAGTGTTTGACGTACGGGCGTGCTCGACTAGGGTAACAGTGATAAAATCGGTTACCGAGATAAACGTTGTGTTCCCCGAGGATTAAAGTCACAACGTCTTTAGTCTTTAGTCGCCGAGGAAGTGACTCCAAATGTCATAACGCGATTGTTCACAGGATCATTCTACGGGGTCTGTCTAATTGATCCTTTAGCTTCGGTAGACGGGAGCCAGCTGGTACCGGCGAAGCTAGTGCTTGCCATGATCCCCGTCGCACGGTTGATACCGAACGAAATGTATTGCTTTCAGCTGCTACCTAGTGAATGTTTGTCATTCACCTATGTAACACTAAGAGCTACGTATCGGAAAAGCTAATTTACAGATGTGCGATAGGCTTGCAGATCTTTTTTAACTTGCACTTCATTTTCTGAGGTGTTGCTATGCTAAGAACATTTCTATAAGTTAACGTCTTAAAAGGTCATCTCCGTTTGTTTTCCTTTCGCCCATTTTTTACCCTCCCTGTCATCGATCTACGGTGCTGCTAAGCATTCAGCTGTTTTGTCGGCAAACGACAACGATACAGATGGCGGACGATGTCCTCTTTCGCTAGCGTATCAAGTAACGCTAAGCCGTCGGGATTTCGTCATGTAATCAGAAATTGGGGATTTGTGCACCTAGTAGTTAGGCACGTAGCCAGCCAATGACGATTGGTAAACGTACTTACTACTACCTAAAAGTTGCATTTATCCCAGTCATAGTTGATTTGCTGGCCGAAGTCCTACGCAGGAACGCAGGCGCACAGGCAGTGAAGGTGAAGGCTGGACGCTCCCAGTCTGGCTGCAGATAATCGATGCAGAGGGTATTGACAGTGAGAGGCTGTCGGGTTGTTGAGATCCAAGGTCCGTTTTGCAGCGTTCGCTGCAAGCAAAGCCGCTAGTCTACAGGGTATGTTAATCACCGAGGGCTGCGGCGGAGGTGTTTACCCCAGCGCTAATGTTGCTACTACTCCCATTTCTGCGTATGTCCCTGTTTTTTGGCACTTTTTTTAGGAAAATCTCACTATCATAGGACAGAAAATCATCAGAGCCGAAGCCGGCTCAAATAGGAATCCTAGCTCGCTTCGTACTGCTAGCATAGACCCGTTGCACGATGTGTTTATCGGTGTTAAGTTACTGCCGGGTAGTTCTGGCCTTCCCTTCTGAATATTAGTATTGGCTTCCCTGCTGCTCTCCATGACAACAGGTCTACCTCGCAATGTGAATATCGCTAATTTCAATTAACTCTGATTGAAGGCTGCTACGGCCCTGCTACCTCCCCGCTTGTCTCTCGCGTACCTGCTTTCCCCCTCCCTGCCCTTCACTGTCACAGTTGACCCTCTTTTGGGCCACCGACGAGACGGTATTGCCATCGTATGTACCCCCTCCCTTAAATTTATACTTTTTGCTGTATATCTGCTTAAATTCCAAACCCACTTTCCTGTCAGCCTTTCTTTTCGCCCTGGTCATTGCCAAATACGGGCTCCTTTCCCTATGCAATCGTTAGAAGGGCAGACGAGCCTCGTTACGCTACTCTGCGCTCCGTTTTTCTTTGCTACACGTCGTGCTCTGAAACGTGTGATCACAGAAAAATCAGCAAGCCTCTTCCGTTCATGGTCGGATTGTTTGATGAGTATTCATTGCCCTTATTTAAACGAGACAATAGTATCTGCAACGCAAGCGTTCAAAGCGGAAATCTTCAGAGCTCTCTTGACAGACAGAATCGCAGGTTTTGGTCTGAAGCTGAATCTCTTCTTATGATCATTTGACCCTCGAGCATTTGTTTTTTTTTGTTATGAGATAACCAGAGATAAGACGAGCTGTACCGCAACCTGCATGTGCAACAACAGCCCCTGCCGTTTAACGCTATGCTCAGCATCCGTGAGGTAGGGCTCCCATTTGCCTTGAAGCCGCGTGCCGAAGACGTCTTTACTTGCCAAACTTTGGCCTGTTTTAGCGAGCTAAACACGACCAGTCTATTGCTGAAACACCGTATTAAAGACAGCGGTTCCATGCAGCTTTAGCGTTGCGTCTGCGCCAATGTTTTCAGAAGGAGACATCGACTTGAAGCAGGCAGTGTGCTTTTCTCACGCGAGGAAAGCGACGCCATACCGTGTATATTTGGCTTTTGCTCTACAAATAGACTACTTGCTATTTGATGGGGTCACTGCAATGATATGATACAGGAAGTTATGGCCCAGAAGAGTTCCTTCTTTGTCCGAAAGAAAGCACTGAAAAAAGAAGTCTCATCACTGTGTAAATGGGAGCTAAAATAGGCCTTGGCGAATGTCTTGCAAAATTTGCACGTAGTTCACAGGCGTTGAACCGTATTGCAACAGCGTATTATATTTTCAAGCTACCTGCATTGATTTGCCCACATAATGCATGCGGCTGTGTCAGAATACTGCTCTGATGTACATTTTCTTAACAAAACTACATTCGTACGGCTCTGCTTGTGCAGTATAGAGTCCGATCAAAGTTTATGACACTTTTAAAAGCTTTAGCCTACAGCCGAAAAATGAAAACGGATCAAATGCATCGGTCAGAGCATCGTGGACGACTTCTTAAGTTTACTGCATTGCAGTCTTATTATTGCAGAATTATTTTTCACTAGTGATACGGTGACTCGCACCACCTCAGACACAAAATGTATGTTGAGGTTATGTTATTCATTGAATCTAAATGATGTCATTGAACTTTTACTGAACAAGGAGACTGGACTTCAAAGAACATGTGTCAGATGTAGTTTAATACCATAAAATAAGTTTTCCTTACGCACATTCATAGTCGCCGTCTACTTATTAATAAGGTTCGGTGGAGGACAGATTAGTAGATATTCCTATACATGAATAACGTACGTTTCCGCTTATTTATCCCTTTAAGACTTTTATGACCGGCTTGTCTATAAAAACCAAGCATTTCAAAAGTAAGCATAAGGCTGCAAGAAGGGGAACATTTTAGGGCGCCCGAAAAAATCCCTGATAAGGGATAATTGAACGAAGTGAACAACATACAAGTAAATGCACAACTGGACCCTCTTTTTGTGCCTGAGTCCTGTTCTTCTATTATTTGTATAAGGACAGATCAATGAGCACAGAGAATAATTTGATAAAAATAAAATCGCGCAAAAAAAACGGATGATCCCGGACCGTCTGAGTTTTTTCTCTCATCAGATTCTTATTTCAGCTAGGTTATGCCAGTGGTGACAGCCAAAGCGCAAAAAGCAGTTATAGCTACCTACAATTACACCGTCCTGATGTTATATCGAACCTAACGCTTTGTGCTTATACACAGTGGTATAAAAATATCCCAGAAGAAGGCAATTTTTGTACTGTATGGTACTACCAATTTAGGGGAACTATTTACAAACTAAACTAACATACGACAAAGAAATATCGTTATTTATTATATCTACATATTGCATCTCAATCGTTTGCCGGTAACATCCATACAGTCAGACAGTCGTTCGATTAGAATAAAAGGCCCTAAGCATAGCTGTTTCGATAAAACCAAGGTAACCAGATCAATTTCCTAGAACATAACTCCATGACAACTTGTCGATCCAAGTAAATTCAACATCGCTTGGTTACGAACAATCACTGCTTTATACAAGCAGTACAATTGGTTCTTTATTAGATCGTAATAGGTTACAGTCTGTCAGCATCATTGGCCTCAAGTAGACGATGTGTTTCTGCTGCATATGCGCAACGAACACCAATGATATCAACATCATAATAGGCATATCCTGAAGAAGTTGAAGTGCTTAGTACACTTCGCAGTTAAACAATCAGTAACTACCGTGGAGACATTTAGTGAAGCGTAAGTATCAGCTAATATAGCCTAGAAGGGAAGCCTCTCGGAATTACAGCAATAGGAGTCGCTAGCAGCTAGCCAATGGGCAATTTACTTTCTCTAACCATCGACGAGGCCATAGCACTATTATATATATACAACGACGATCTATAGAGCTGCGTAACCCTGTCGAAGGTAGAGCGTTTCCAATCATATTCTGACAAGATCCGGATTCACGAACGCCCTTTAAACTAGGCTGCCAGTTCGGAGTCGGATATGATTGTTTTATGTTTTGATAAAATCACGGAGCTCGCAAAGTTGCTAATTTCTCAACAAGACGATACGAGCGTGTTTATTTGTGGTGTATTGTCACATATATATTAACGCATGTATATGTTCCTATGCTTGTTCAGAGACTTAAAGCGTGCGTGCTACATTAGACCCTGATCGGCCAACATGTCGGGAACTCGGTGAAGTTAACAGTGTCTATAATATGTATGTGCCTTACAGGATAATAGCATATATAGAAAATCATTTGTGGACAGAATGAATTATCGACTGCCCTATCCGACATACCTAAGGCGACCTCATACATAAGCTGGCTCTGATGTACTAAGCGCACTGTTCTGCACTGCATGGGCGCAGATACAATCCAAGTCCCATCCGGGCGTTATGGAACGACCGACTAGCGCTTGGGTATAAAATGCCGTTTCTCTGCATTGTGAACTGTCCTAGGTGTCCGATCGTTTTAAGTATAATCCTGCGCAAATGTGAGTGTATGTCATTGGAAAAGGACTCACCACCAAATGAATGGCTTTTTTTAAACAAAACATGGCAAAGACGTAATACAGAGAGAAAGAGACTGAAGGCCCTCAAAGTGTCCTAAAGAATAGTGAGTTCATACCCATAAGCTCGCATATTGAACGAATAGAGAAGTACCATTTCTACTACACAGTTGTAATCGGCTATGCTAACTAACACATTTTGCTTCGTTCGATATACGGTCTGTCGCATACAATTAACTAAACAGATGAACCCTTCGAAAAAATACGGTGGGTGAATAAATCAATGAGGGAAAAAATGCGAACTTGTTAAGTGCAGAATTCGCAAAGACGTTCAGTTAATGATTATGCTGAAAGCAGATAAATGACTCTGTCACTGATGAGCGAACGTTATTTAACAGAAAATGAAATAGTTATAAATTCGATTGCGGTAGGGTCCGAGCTGACTACAGGGTATGGGTGGCGTATGCTAAAATGCCGTTATATTGAACATATTGAAGGAATAAGTTGAGGCTGGGTGTAAGCGAACGTCGGAGCCACCCCCGTTGGTCAAGGATCCTTAGATACGTTCTCTGGGAGATAGTCCTTTCGACGATCCATTTTCAGCATCGTCGAAGCCTAGCCCAGAGTCTTTTCGGCGACGGAGACCATCGTCCCGATCGTCGTAGACCTTACGCCCTTTCGGGTCCGCTCGGGTTCGCGTTCTACTTCGCATTGACAGGCAATCCAAGAATAAACCCTGTTTATGCTTATCGCATTATGATGGGCTAACTAAGAAGCCTCTAGTGAATGAGAGGTCGAGCAAGCTAGCTGGCTACCGGATTCCTCAGACCCTATATCTTCCATCGCTTTCCCGTTTTCTGGGCTGCCCACCCTATTGCCTGTCTCGAAAGCGCGTCCGTAGCGACCAAGGATGAGGGTCGGGTAAAACGTCCTCGACGTTCTATAAGCCATTGCTCTTTATTTTGCCAGATTGCTTCGGCTTGCATAGTTTCGATTTGGCCTCGAGACCCTTTCGTATTACGTACAGTATAAAAAGCCGTGTTCCATAGCTGTCAACATGATTTGCCCCGGCCCTAGGCTGCTCTGCCGTTATAGCTGCTACGTCTGGAAGTTTTGCTAAGGCTTCATAAATTTCCTTAGAATTTATTGGCTGATGAAGACGAGTACTTAACTCTGGTAATAGTTGTAACAACGGAGAACACAGTCTACAACTTGCAGTAAATCCAGTCCCAGTTCGATATAGGCCGGGATAGATCAGCCCAGTTCTGCCCCTCTTCACTGCCAGATGGTCACGACTCTTATATCTCAAAATGTGACGTCAAGAACAGCGGCGTAGTTTTCTTCGTCACCTTGTCGACTTAACTTCCATTATCGCCATTCGCTACGTCCTCGAAATCGTCCTGTGGTCACAAATAGCAGTATGTCGGACTGCTGTTGCCATCGGTCTTAGTCATGACAGCGCTTGTGACGTTCGTGGTGCTGGTGGTAATATTCAGGGGCCGGCTGGCAACAGAGGCCAATTGATAACGAAGTGACCACCATACGTAAAGCCGAACTAAAATCAATCGAACCCATTGGCTAGCCACTAAATGATGGCGCAACTGGAATGCCGGTTACCTAGACATTGATTTATGTTGTCGCAGTTCGTAGATATAATTTATTATCAGTGCTGCAACAGTATTGGCCGGCATCGGCGCCCTGCGTAGTTAGCCCACTTCCGTTTTTGCTGCAGCTCCTGTTAATGCTGACGAACGCCTTGAATGGTGACGCTCTACTCAACCATTCCCAGTGTCAGATGGAGTGAAAGTCGGTCGCATATATTCGTCGGCTATCTGTCTTCCACAGTAGTAATATATACACTGCAGTATATACATTTGCACTAAAGTCTCGGATATCCGATCGCCCTTATCCTTATTGGGGGTGCTACTGAGATACATACACATCTATTCCCCTGCTCCATCTTCGCAGTCTCTAACATACAGCTGTCTAGCAAATGCAAGCAAAATCAGATTCCTATCGTGTAAATGTTTCTCTGTTTTACTTTTCCTTTGCCCCATGTAGACGGGAAAGTCATTGGGCCTGCATGTAACACGCAAGCCATTCAAGATCTAGAAAAGCATCTTCCCAGATAGGCATCTTTGGGAGGGAAGTTTGGCAATTGGAATGGTCTGTTGGTTATACTGAGCCGTAAAAAAGGTTTACGCTAATGCGTTTGGGTGCCCGATCGACGTTAGTCTGAATTGTAATAGCTAAAAGAGAAAATTGCAATCGATCTAATTTGGGTTTGTACTTTTAAGTCACGTTGATATAAATTACTAGCGTTCTTCTTACGGCTTGTGTTATAGATGCAAGAGATACTTTGTCTAATTGACTAATTTTATGATAAAGGAAATTTCTCCAAATAACAGATAGAAGTATAATATGTTTAGAAGAGCTTCTTGGAAGCTCCAGCC
Source organism: Varroa jacobsoni (assembly GCF_002532875.2). Taxonomy (NCBI): domain Eukaryota; kingdom Metazoa; phylum Arthropoda; class Arachnida; order Mesostigmata; family Varroidae; genus Varroa; species Varroa jacobsoni. The sequence continues at coordinate 110,744 of NW_019214040.1, read as the reverse complement.
CTAAACGCGCTAATATATTTACGTATTTATTTTGGATTGTTTCGCCCCATGATGATATGATCGACACATTTTAATTTGTCCTATAATGGCAAAACATGAGGTCCTTGCTTAAGTGTATGTTCGGACCATTTTGGGTATGTCCAAATCTTTATCACTTACGAAGATCATTTGTGATCAGCTAACAAATAAACACGTTACTATATTTAATAGGGCCTGCAATTTGTGAAGGGTACTGAGATGAATCGATACCGTTGCATCTAGTTAGTGTAATTTATCGCTGCTGGATTCTATTCATTTTAAGTTGAGCTCAAACGTAAACTTCATCGCATCGTATAGCTACAACGCTGGGTCCTACTTAAGCAGTATTTATATTGACTTTACTTATTTACCGTGTAAAACATGAAATTTTGTATAGCAGCTTTCATATGGCTGTTATATGTTTGTTTTGAAAGTTTACTACCCAGTGTGGTAGTAGCTAAACTATTGCGTTCTATTCCCATTGGAGTCGAACTTGTCCGATACCTTTGAAGCGGTATAGCCTTTTCCGTTTTGCTACAGCAATGGCTTTGTGTTCTTGCCCTAGCTTCTGGAGATTGTGATACACACTGCCAGCCTATGATACATCGCTATAGCCCTGCTAGTTCCATCCCTCAGAAAAGCAGTGGAGCTTTGTCTTCTCATTGACTCCTCGAATTCTGATTCTATTGGTCAACTGGCCGAAAACAATGTCATTGTTAACAATGCGTAAAGTCACCTACTGCCATTCTACGTTCTTATGATATACATACAGGGTTCAAAAAAGGTTGTACTGCATTGAAGTTACTTGTTTGAAACTAAGATTTCTTGCTGTTTATACAGCGCATGATAACTTTTCAACTATCCTGTAGGAGAAAACATTTCACTATCAAATCTGATGAAACTAAGCAGATATAGATGCTGTACACTGACATCAAACCTGTATCTGTAAAACTATTTGGCAGAAATTCTTCATGCAGTTATTAATAATTGTAAATTTTAAGCTTCAGCCATGCGTGGCACGTACATCCTACGGCATCAAGGTTCGCATATCAACCATTACAAATGAAGTTTAATTATAGAACAGAACTCGGTAGCTTAATGGTCTATCTTCTGCTTATGTTTAGAGCGGAAGGGATATCTTAAAAGAATGGACAAACCTTTTTAATATTCAAGTAAACCAAATAGACCTTTGCATTGGCCATTTATAGTAGGACAGCGGTCTCGGTATGTTATTAGACACAGTGTAGGTTTGTTGCATTACCAAAAAACGGCAATGCCAACCGTTTCAGATCAATAGATCACTCCACATCTATTCGCGGCTTCGTCCAAATGGGTTTCCAATTCTGCAGCACCTGTAAATACTGGGCAATTTTCACTCTGTTATCGTTAGTGCGTGGGCAATTAAATGCATGGGAGTATGCATTAGGCCTGAGGGAACGAATCGAGTACGATCGATCCACAGCAACGCGCAGTGGGACTCTAGCACTGGTGTGCTTTAAAGAGCAGTTTTTGCTTTCTTGGAGTTCGGGTTTTGCTTTTGCATCGGCCTATATCTCGCTGCCAGCCTGTGGACAACAAACCATCGCATCGACGTATTGCTGGGCCTATGTATGTACAACCCAGCTCGGCTCCGTTTATTTCCTTTTCTCACAACAATTTTTCTGATTATAGCTGTAAGGACAGGCAACAGGAAAATTACACAATACCGGAGTGTTTAAAACGTCGAATGCAGTTGTATTTTTGTGAGAACACATAATGCGCCTTTTAAATTCAAGCTATATACAGAAGAGATGTATTACCACTATTATGGTTCCCATCGGAAAGTAGTTTATTACTTATTGTGGAACTTACTCATAGCTATAGTATTAAAAAAAGATTCACTCGCTGGGAGGCGCGTGGTTCTTGCATGGTGGAGGACGTCAGAGTCAGCCGCCAGCTAAGATCTGAAGCCCGCAGACTTCTAGACTAGAAACGAAAGTCGTCGTCGCATCTCTTCGAGCGAAGGCATACTCTACTACTTTGTGTGCGACCTATGCCCTTTCTCGTCTCCCTCGATTTCTTGCTGTCTTAAAAGAAAGGAGATTAATGTTTTTGAATATAGAGCGAAAGATGGAGAGAGTGAAAGACGTTTGGAAAAACACAGACAAAGGAAGATCCCACTACTGGAATAGTTGTTATCGAGATGGATTTAGTGTTTGAGGAACGTGCCATCGATGGTTTCTTGCTTGATCTGCGCTCTTCGAGTCGGGCATGTACAAATGTTACGTGCTAGGCCTGGGGGCGCCTATCTAGAGGTAAGTAGGTAAGTAGGCGAACACATCAGTGACTCCTTGGCCGCCCCACGTTATTAACGGCGATGAACACTGCGAGGATTAACAACGTATTACACATCGGTAGTAGGCGGGCACGGAGAGGTACCAATAGACGGAAAGTTGCTGTCTGGTATGTAAGGCTAGCGAGTTTGCTAGATAGGAGCAACACCAAATAGGCCAGAGAGGGAAGAGCGGATCTCAGCTAGACGCCAGTTAGCAAATACCGGACTACCCAGCTTCCTGTTGTAGAACAGACCAAATAGAACATACTAAGCAAAGGTTAGATTGCACTCTAGCGACACTTGAAGGAGACCGTTTTATCGTTAATCAGATCTGAGTCCAGGGTCGCCGGCGCTGGAGAGAAAGTCGCAATGTCAAAATGAATAATCAGACAGAACTCTTTCTAATGAGTCTCAGAAATGCCTTACCCTTCTCAGCCAAAAGAGAAAAGCATTCTCCCAGTTGCGCTTTAATTAATTACCGATATATAGTAGCTGAAAAACTCATATATATAGTAGCTGATATCTCATCAGGTGTTGCAAGCTCAGTGATAGACAGACCATTGATAGTATCATATTAAAATATCTGATACAAAGCAGAAGAAGATGCACACATGTACACAGGCGGCGGCGGCGGCGGCTCAACGTAATACCAAATTTTTAAAGATTTATGGCTAATTATGATTCCGTCGAAGCTATTGGAAACTGGCAAAGTCATGCGGAAAATTAGTGTATATTAGGTTCTGGCTGAACGTTATTTCGAAGCGTGGATATTTATTCGTGATTGTTGTTTTCGCATAGTTTGGCCAGAAACCTTACGTACCGTCTACTGGTAAACTTTGCAAGTAGTCAACCATAGTTATTGCCTTGACCACACACCTCACAGGTTTCTATAATATTAAATTAAACTTCAGCTTAATATCCTGTTACGATATTTCTTCCCGGATCCAGTGTGGCGTAACTTCTTTTAAATGTTACTACCATCAGAAGCAACTAGACGTCCCTTGCAGAAGGCCTATGCATACTGACAAGGGGCGATCTGCAGGTACTGGAAGCCTACGTTGTTTCGACAACTTAAGCATTGCTGCGCTTCAGCTCGGCCATAATTAGTCGAACACGGGACTTTAATCACATTATAATTGCCGTTTCCGGCTAGATTCGAGGTCGATGCCTAATTAATAATTACGTTCCAGCCACCTATATTATTAATCATTTAAATCCACTATTTTATCAAGGAGTAAGGTTAAGTAGAAAACCAATGGGTCTACTACTAAATTCGAAGAGCAGTTGAGCAAACGCCACCATTATCCTGAATCCATCCTGCAAAAGGAATCTGTAACCATCAAGACACGACCTTCCAAGCTCACCTTTTAGGTTCAATCAGTTATCGAAAAATGCATACCGTATCAGCCAACTTTCTGTTTCAGTTGAACAGGCATACTTTCACATTGGCCGTAACTGCAACGGTTTTTGCTTTGCATTGCTCTAGTTCGTATTACGGAAGCTTCATGTGGAACCGTCAATCAGCAAATTCAGTTGTTTTTTGAAAAGTCAATAGAGAATACACTACCATTACTAGTCAATGTTGCTGAAAGACATGCTGAGCATCAACAAAAAATACCGAACGAAAAATGTGACGTTAAACACGGTTATAATAACAAAAAAACCTATGCGTTTGGCATATGTTGGTAACGTTTCATCATTATATTCCTTCTACTGAAAAAAATTAACTCGTATTAACAGCCGCTAGATGGCTTTTATATAAGTCAATCGTTTGATATTATTCTTGTTTCCCCGATAGAATGTTCTCATTTCTCTCTTCCTGAAAGACATTGGTCGAACGAATGTGCCAGTCGCAAATATGTCAGGGGTTGTAGCAGTCTAGAAAAATCATCGGAGAAAAACGATCTGGCTTTTCACAGACCCGTGTTTAGATTTAAACAAGAAGTTCAGCAATGCCAAACACTTATATACACACCGTATATTGAAAGACCAGGTGTGGCGTATGGGCGTATGCGAGCTCAACAGGGAACAAAGACAGAATCGTTATTGATAGGATTTCTGTTGAGCTCAAAAACGCCATGACACTCACGTGTCATGCATAGATCAGCAGGATCCTCAAGGAAGTTATACAAAAGTTACATCGTTATTAGCCTTAGTTAACTCTTACCCAATTGACCAGCTAGCAGATAAGAAAAGTTTTACCACTTCCAAAATTTCGACTCGACTATGCTAATCATAGACATTCAAGTTTTTTTGCACGCCTCATAGGCTTTTAAGTACTACTCACGACCATCCGTTGTGGTACAGCTAGATAATCGGTTAGTTGTTTGTCTGTATCTGGCCTTGAAAGCAAGCAGCGGAAGTTACAGGAAAGGAAATTAAGGCTCGTCAGCAGCTAAAGAGAGGGATAGACACTACCCAATTTGTCTAAGATATTCGATGGATGACTTGAGATAGCAGTCTTCGTCCGTGAAAAAAATATTGGCAGATCCATCGAAGGCTAGGTCGCGTTACGTATGCAGAAGGTCACCCGCTCGATTGATCAACCATTGTGTCGCTGGCGTGGGCATATACGTCAGAGGACCGACTAGACAAATAGGATAAGTGGTTAACTTCTTGATCAAGAGCCAACTACAGCCCGGCACGAGTCAGCCCCGTCAACACGTTTTACGAGCGGTAACGCTGGCGCCGTAGTTGTCATAAAAGCGCGACGACGATTAACCGTGCGATCTCAGACGCTTCCATACCAAATTCTCTCGTCCCTCTATCATTAACTAAACACGGCCAGTGGTTGTAATAATAAAGAAATAATAGAAATAGATGTCACCATCAACAGGCACAATTATGACAAGTAGAGTTCAATCTCGGAGCTAAGACATTTGAGGCGAACTGGTAGTTACCTGCCTAGCGCAATAATTTTACGACTGAAGTCTTATCTATGCCTTTACTACGTACGTGATCTTCACGTTAATTGAGGTTGAAATACAGCGTAATACTTTTCTAGTCGGCTTGAGATACAGTGAGCGATATGGATGAAAAATAAAAATGTTTATATTTCTATCACCATTTTACAAATAGCATGTAAATTAGACATATTTGTTTTTTTTTGAGGTACTTATACACGGACTCGGTGAAAACGTTCAAATGATGCCGGCCATTTGGTATTTCGTGTCTTCCATTAAAGCTGCATTAACGTTTTCTTATGTTATGCAACGGTTCAGCACTTTCAACCTGATACAAATTCATTGGTCTATATACGCAGCAACGATTTTTAGCATTCGAAGATAGTTAATCGTATAAACCATACTCACAAACGAACGAGCGTTAGCTTAAACGAGGTAGTCCAAAGGCACGATAAAATCTGTCGTATTCTTCGTCGGCTTCTTACGAAAATGGAGTTACGCGATCATTTGCAAAGAAAAAGGGGCTCTTCTGGAATAACTTAGATGCGATTATTAATTTACAACGAAGTCAACAATTCAATAGACATATTTATAGTATCCTTGATTAATAGGATAATTTTATAACTTAGTTCCCCCATGACTCAATACAAATGACATTTTCATATACAGACGCCATATTTTTACCTCAACTAGCACTCTCATTTCTTATATCACGACCCGAGTACAAAGACGCCATACCCCGGAGAAAAAATAAACAAGCGCATTATGTAATGCACTGACCTCATCAGAATCCTCATCACGCTTTTCAATAGTCTGTATGATATCTGAACTTACTTGACCTTAGGTAGATAGAGACTAACTCTGAGTTAAGGTCACTTTGACTCAATTTCTCGTCGTCGATAACAGACCCGTAAGAAAAACTAATTAAGTTAATTACTATGACAAATAAACAGAGAACCGATCACCATTTATTCTTACACTACAACGAGGCCCAAAACAAATGCCATTGAACTCGATAACCATTACGAAGGCCAAAGAAAGGCCTGGCTGGGGACATAGCAACTATTTTTCGATCTCTAAAGACTCCTCTTGACGTTGGGTCTCAGTTAGTATTTTGGTCCTTATCACCGCTTTTTCCTTTCCCTACTCCCACTCCACTCAGTTTCCCAATTGTTGCTACTGTTGCTGGTAGCAGTAGCTAAAATGCTAGCGACTTCGTGAACGAAGTGTCCGGGCGGTGCAGAGATCTCTTTCTGCGTGGGTTCGCAAAATGACCTGCCATTATTCAGCGATGGCGATCGGTCGGGTCGATCAGTAAGCTGTATGGTTTAAGTGTCTGGTAGACTAAGCGCCTTAAGGGTGATAGAAGCACGCGTCGCCTGCCTATACATGGCTGCGTTAATACACTAATACAATGTATGGCCACGGCCACACCTAGCAGCCTGCCACTCTCACCTCCAGCACGGTGAAGCCTATCATCAGTAAGTCCTTTTCCCGTTCATAGAGCATCTTTGTGACCGTTAGCGAGGTCTAGCGGTTAAAGAGTGGCAAGCAAAAGAGTCGATACCTGGCTATCTAACCCGCTGGCTAGCTGGTTCACCAGGCAAACGATAGAAAAGCCCACCAAACCACTGCTGTGTTGTCTCGTTTCTTTTCTGTTTCATACCTTTTACATACGTAGTTACGCACTGGACAGAGGGAGTTCGGTGGGTGGCTCTCTTCGGCTGCCTGCTGTTGCCGGACCTTAGGACAGACCTGGCCTGCGCAGCGGCGAGCGACCATCCAAGACTCATTAGGGAGCCTTCCCTGTCTAAGGGTATCAAACAGAAATTACAACAATGCCAAACAATGACTCTACTCAGGCCCGTTTTTTTCATCTCTGCAGTCCACAGACCATCTAGTCCATTCACCGGCTGCATCTATCTATTTGCCCTGATACGCAATAATGAAACAAAAATTCTGCGAGGCCATAACAATGTGATATATTTAATAGTACTTAGCGTAATTTCACTTGCTTGCCCTCAAGCGAAGGTGAAGTGGGATAATTAAGATCTCACCTTGAAGTACCGCATATGTTATCATCATCTTTAGAGTTTCAAAAAAAGAACAACAGCTATTTGCCCAACCACTGCATAGAATAGTTTCTAAGGCAAAAAAAAAAACATGGAGGGCGTGTCTCAGCGAACGCCACTATGGCCATGTAAAATGCTTACTTGCAGCACGAAATAACATCCTTTATATTAACCCCGGGCCTAGCCAGGATTTGCATAGTTTGTAAGAAATACTCTACCGAAAACACTGATATTAAAAGAATTCTGTTTTTTGGGAATATTTTATCTCGGCTGATGTGTGCGTCACGAATATACGCATACATAGATAGCGAGAAAAGAGCTGCAAAAGACGAAAAAGAAAATCCTACCATGTTGTCCGCGACGCATATGCCGTGCGTACTACTCTAAAATATGGCTGCCTTATAACTGAGGTATTTGCGTATGACTCAGTTAACAATGGAGTTTTAGAGATAGTTAGCTTGGCCTGTTATAACTTGATCTCGTTTTAAGCATATTCATTACAAATGATAGCCATGGGCTATCTACAACCTGATTTCTCTAACGAGAAATTCTCAGGAACTGGTAATGAGCTCTGCAGTATATAGGTTTCTGTCGCTCGAGTACAAGCGCTCAGCAACATCGTATCCGTGCGTCGCTTGTTCACATCAGGGATAGTAGAAGTCGTGTGACATTTTGTCTCATAATCCTCGAACGCATGCGGCCTAATCTCAGGTAAATCGCGCCTTATATATGACAGACATGCTAGCAGGTATATAAGGTGTATATGTATACAATTATATATATAATCGACTTCATCTCTCAACCTTGAGCTTAATGCTGTCAAAACGACGCCACAATAATTAATATGTGGGAAAAAGAGGTTGGGAAATAGTTAAATGACAAGGTATCAGCATTTGCCAAGTTACGGAATTGCCTCGACTACCTGGAATCTTCGCTTTGTTTATCAAGTGCACAACGCTTTCATTTAGACCAGTTGGAAGAACATCTGCCTTTGCGATTCGCGTATCCACGTTGTGCCTATTTTTTTATTGTCCTTTATGTAGAAGGCATGCTGGTGATGGCTGGGTGATCAATGGCAGCAACGTTATGGATGACCAATCAGTGCGGAAATTCTACAGACAGGGGTGTACAGACAGCCATGCTGCGTGGGGATAGCGTTCGCTTGCATTGTTCGAGTGTAATGAGCTTTATGCACGGTGGCCAATGTCGAGAGAGCCCGATTTGAACAAAAAATTTCTGCCTTGCATCGGCTTGAAACGACGACCGTTAGCTATAGTAGATAGCAGTATTCTAATGCACATAATCCAACGATACTCCGGTGGGCACATCAATAGCAGCGTAATTAGCACATGTTTTTCTTCTGACGCCATTATCATGACGCCCGTCGTTGTTCTCTCAGCGATGCATGCGTACGTGAATGTAGACCTCGGTACACAGCGGTTCGACCAGAACGAAACGAATGGAGAAAAAAAGCGACAGGTAGATTTGATAGAAACGTAGAAAATTCCGCCCTCGCTGCTGGCGTCCAGTGGGGTCTTTCGAATGCCGAATGTCAGTAGAGTTCCACCGTTGACGTACATGCCGTGCATATATGCAATATACATAAAGGGTATCTTCTCTTATTAGGGCGTCTCTTTTGTTGTTCGGGCAGGAGTATCCTGTGACACCTTTCATTCAATGCTTTTTATGCTTGTCCCGCGTCCAACATAGTTATCCAGAGGCTCGAATTTCTGTCTGGCTTTCTGTACACTTTATCCGCTTGCCAAGTCGCACAGTCGAGATGGCACCAGCAGTAGCGTCAACGGTGACTCTGGTTCGACTGTTGGTTGCATCGATGAACAGAGAAACCGACCGAAGAACAGCAAATCCCAATTCGCCCCCGCCGTCTCCATGGTCCAGCTATCCAATATGCAAATAGCGTTGTGGGAAATGTTAGAGCGGAGAACTCGAATGGGAAGGGGGGCGGTGAGACTCTGTATTCCTAGCACGAGATAGAAGTCTCCTGAATCTCAAACGGTATAGCTGTATTTATTATGTACTTGTATATTAGCGGTAGCAGATGTGGTACAATCGTTTGAATTCCTTCATTTGTACCTAAATTGAACGTCTCGGAGGTAAGTGAAACTTCCGCGAAAATTCGAAATATCTGACAATCTTGTGGCAAAGGTTGTCAGGCTTGTAAGAAAAATTGAGCTATTTATGTATAAGATGCGTTATCGAAGACGGCTAATAATGTTTCTGTTGCCTTCATTTTGGAAATTTCGATGTCAAGAATGCTCCTCGTAGTCGACCAATGATGGAAAAATTCAGTTAAATTATTGCAAAACTTAAATGAGACCAACACGGTGAATAGCCATAATATCGCCTAGAAATGGTTCGAAGAAAGCTGGCTAAAAAGAAAAACTCGAGCTTGTTTGGGTGCTGAGTTTGGTGGGACTAAGAGAGTAGTAGCGCACAATGAATTGCTATCGATGCTGCTTGGTTCGAGCTGATACTGTCAACAACCAACAAACTAGAATAAGCCATTAAAAAACGGACCGGAACTAATGACTAGGAAAGGCGTCCATTTTTCCTCATGATAATGCCAGGCCGTATACATCTTAGCTTAACCGGCAATAATTGAAATAACTAAAATTTCAATGCATTCGTCATATAGCTCTGACTTTTTAGCATCAGACCATCTTCTGTTTCGACTTCTGCAGAACTCTCGTAATACTGTTTATTTAGCTTGAACAAAGGGTTGCAAAAATCCCATATCGCATAATTTTTTTTCCCGGAAGAAGATTATGATGTCATCAGAACAATTGCAAAAGACCATTAATATACTGCATGCTAAGTTTAATAGCCTTTAATAGTATTCTGAACTATAGAAATATTTACTTCAGTTTTAGCATAAAAAAATCAAGACTTTTTCGACGATTCAATCGAGATCTATATACATGTATAAAAAATTTTCATTGGATGGTCACAGGCGATTAGGTTAAATCGGAGCAATGGTCGGCATACTGGCTCACGGTAACACACTGTCCGATATCCGTACACAGCGTAACAAACCACGAAATGTTAATTTGCCCTATTTCGTCTATATATTCGTAATAGGGCTTCGTAAAAAAGCGGGTCCGATTTGAGTTAGCGTTTTTACATGTTCATGGATGAACTGCTTATAGACCGCAATTTCATTGCATCAGTCTTACAAAGGTCTGCCTTATGGCCTAAATTATCCACGTAAATGCGAGAAGTAGTCATAGTCTGTAGAAGGTCAAAGCAGCTTTGGCTACACGTTAGAACGTCAACTTTGCCATATCCGAATACGCTTATAACCCGATATGTAATGGCAGTAAGAAACCATTATGCTCAATTTATTACATCTAATGGGCTAAAGCTGATCAATGAAGAATAAACAATGAGAAAAGACAAAATCGAAATTCAAAGGCAAAACTCAAACAATTCATTAACCGTTTCAGTGCACATTTCACACACTAATTCTACCTATAAACACTAAGTAATTATACAAAATAGGATAGATTTGAATTGTTTTAAATTTCATAAGAAGATCACTAGTCTAGCGGAATAAGGCAACGATAGAAATATAGAGGCCAGAAACATTTCGAACATTTTTTTTTCCTTTATCGTCCTTTCGAAATAGGTCACCTGCCTTTTCCTGTCCGGGTAAAAAATATCGTCATGAAGGCGAGGCTAGCATTGACGGCGTTGCTGCCTGCTATCCGTTTTCACAAATGCGCTCTGCGGCAAGTCGTTTGTATACCGGGATATCAAAGGTAGTCCGCAATGCCTATCTGTTTTGTTTTCTCTTTCCTTGGATTAAGCAGGGGTTCCGTTTGTCCCTATCGCTCTAAACCTGCGTCAATAGAAAAAGTCGTTCAAAAAATCCCCTTTAGCCAAACCAGTTGCCACTAATGAAATCTTGCTTGACTTTGGTTCTTCGGGGTGGACGAGGCGCATAGTTATACCCCATGCTTGCGACGTGTCTTGGTCATCAAAGCGAACATATTATAGCGGTTTTACATTCACCGGTGTGTAGTCGCTGGCCTGTTTTGGTACACTAGCAGAAGACAAACCAATAATAAAACGAATTGTGTTCGCTACTATCGTTTTGCTATCGTTGGAAGCCTTCGTTGCACCCCCAGACGGTAGTGGCTCCGACCAGTTCTCATTGCTGCTAGTCAGAGGCGGTTTCGAGCAAAGGCGGGAAGTTTTGTGGAAACGGAAATGTCAATAACGATATAATACGCAATACACACAAATGAGATAAAATAAATAAAGAAAAATAGGAAGATGTATTGCAATCTCTTTGTTTTTATCGAATTTTGGCACGTTCCGTTCTCCATTTTGCCGATTTGTCAGTGTTTCTTTTTTATCCTTACCATCACCACTGAGAAAAGTACCTCTTCAAGTTCTATCAGATAGCTCATTTTGGGTATCGTTAATTAACTACGCAGCTATGAAAAACTGGCTTTCGTCAGACTTTTTTTAGTTGCACACCACTCAACTTATTGCCTGTTTGAGCCGTTGCATCTTACGACGACGAGCAACGCTGCCGAAGCTGTGTCAACCTATTCACGCTGCTCAGGCACACGCCTACGCAGGTACGTACCATACTCACTTTCTCTTTCTCGTTTAAGGTCATGACTATTCCTTTACAGGCCCTAAAACCCTACCATCCAAATCTAGAAAGGACATACGTTGAATGACTCGTTTGTTATTATGAAACTGCCGTTAGCCTGTACTCGGCAGCAGTTTCGGCTACATTGTCACTGCTACCGCGGACGTCCAGCCGCTAGTAGCTTCCAACTGTAAACTTCCAGCGGAATCTAGCAGTCGGGCCATTTACACGCTTTTGCCTGCCAAAGCCTGGAACACCCATGCATACAGATAGCAGGTTGTTTCTGCTGTTACTACCTCGTTTTGACCGCGAACGATACGTCGCAATGCTCGCTCACGACACGGCCTGAATCAGCTCTGATGTATCGAAGCGTGGCGCTGGCTTATTTTGCCTGCACGACTACCATCCTCGATCGGAAAGGGTCGTATGCAGGTGAATTTTGCTGCCAGCCTCAAGTATTCAGGATATCGGTTGCGATTTCCAAACGATTAAAAGCGTCGGAAGTCCTCACGTCAGCAACAGTGGCCTCATCAGCATTGGCATCACAGCCTCGACTACCACCGCGATCTCCGGTGCCTGCGCAAACAAACGACACAGCAGTGACTGTATTCGGCGACACGTTTACGATAGACTCTTGACCAGCCAATCGCTATCTCTGCCATGGCTTCGAATACAGCCTTTTATTAAAGCCATATGCGGGAATTCAATAAAAAGTTTACTCCGTATGTCATCGTTTGCACCTGGCCTGCGTGTACCGATCTGTTATATGTACACATATTAGTTATTTATGTACAGGGAATTAAATGAAATGTTCAGTTGTACACCAGCGAGCGGGTACCCATAATGCGATGTATTCTATGCGCGAGTCTTGCAAGCGCTTCTAAGCTTCCCCAAGTAATATGTTGGCAGTAGTGTTACTCCAGACATGCCGATCATATATAGGTGTATTTAAACAGCATGTAGTTGTGTAAACATGTGCAATTGTATCAACTACTTGTGCATCATATACCTACCGAACAACGTCATACATCAACCCTTTGTATTTTACTCGTCCACTGTATGGACAATTTCCATCTGGATGGTATCTGTGGTTAACGCTTACTTCTATAGATTATTTAACCGTAAACAGCGAAGGGCGAAATTCGCGCAAGGCTTTCATGTAGGACGCCAGCAGACTGCTACATGATACAAACAACAAGGACGAAATATAAGGGCGGAAAAATATTAGCCTTTGTGCAGCAACAAATATTGCTACGTCTGTCAACACCATATACACTATCGATGCACGCAAAGCCTATATATATGTATAGCATGATAACATATATAGAAATGAAGCAATAAACAGTTACGTACATACACACTTTAGACGATATCATAACAGGCACTTATTTGAGAGGCGTCTTTACATATTAGCCCGACGTCACCGTACGTATCAATAATACCACTGCAATACTTATGTTCTCGATTGATATTCAATGACACCATGCCCCTTATTCCTTTCTACGCCATATGGATACTTGCTTGGGTTGATATATACATATATTAGCGTAAATATTGGCTGCATGGTCGGTCGAATCGCCTCATCGCTTATGCTTTACAACGACTCTGACCTGGTTGCACCTGATGGCGACCTACGGACATGCGCCATTTGGACAGATCTTACAGTAGAAAGTTTTAAACAAGTGAATTGCGTCAAAGCCTTCTTTCTCACGAAGGCGTTGGGATTACATATAGTGACCTAAAATCGCCATGGCCTAGCTGGTTTGCCGCTGTTGTCCGAAGACGTCTGTCGACCCTTCGAGCTCCTAGCAACAAAAGCGTTCAGGATCAATCTTAGGAACTGAAAGCAAAAATTCGCGGAGACTGAGTGGGGGTCATTTATTCCGTATGCGATAAGTAACAATGGTGGTCAATGAGATGAACTGGGTAAACAAGCACGCTGTCATTTCCTTTGTTGTGCATGGGTTACATCACCACCACCTTTCGATGAGTTTGACGATACAAATAAGAGATCCAGATCCGTGGGAAATTTTCACATATATGGTGCCGCTCGTTGCCCCTTGCTAGCATCTGGCAAACCTCTCAAGCTAGTTTTACAAACTTAACAAGACTGTATAACCTATACGACGCAAAATGTTCTATGTACCCATTCTGGTACAGGGATATGCTGTCTGACCTGTATCTGCAAGCGTATCCTACTGGTGTTTCAATGTCATAAAGCAGACGTTGACTAAGCTATGGTGATACTCTTGTCGCGCATAGTACAACTTCTATGTTGTTATCTGGTTGCTTCTCAGGCATCGGACATTTCCTCACTCGTGCCTCGCCTCTACCGCGACCATCACAATGCCATGAAGTCCGTGCATCCGTGAAGCCATTAAGATGATGCTGTATCCACCGTCATTTATTCCGTTGTTGGGACCGATGCCGGCAACAGTTGATGGGTACACATTCTCGCATTCACAAAGGGATGGACACTCCTGGGAATACGGCGCTAAACACTACAGTAGCATTTAGGAACAGCATCTGTCCCGTCCCGACCGACAAATAGTCAAATGTACCCTAGGTCTTTTGTGAACTATTGGCCACATCTTAATTGTCGACACCGCAACGGCAATAGCAGCGGTAGTGAAAACACAGCAGTTTGTATCATTACTGCTAACATGGCACCGCAGGCCGCGAATGATCCCACAAAAACCGTTTCTAAACCATGAATGAATTTAACTATTCAATAAAACTTCCCGTATCAAATAAGCCCTCTCCGATATTTTCGTATCTGCCTTCTCATTAATATAACCAAAGTAGATAATTTTTTTTTGTCGTTTCATACGTACATTCGAAATACAGCTCTTATGTTGGACCCGTTGAAACGGTTATTTGTACTCGTTTGAAGGAAGTGGGATCACAGCCTTACTGAGGATCGCAATCATAAAAAGCACAACATTTATGAAACAGAAATATAGTGGCGTAACACATATATACGCGCAGTTGTACGTGTAATAGTAATTGAAATAGTATGGTACGATAGCGCGATCTCGACGACGCAGTCGTCTGCTTTCGTATTGTATGTTTCGTGCGAGAATCACATCCTTGCATCCCTCTCATAAATGGAGAAACTTGTCGCGAAGGAGGAACACCGATATGAGGGGCTTCGATTGGGCTAGTGTCCTATCAGGCTTGGTCTGTCCACAAAACGAAACTGTTCGACAGGCCAGACTAGAGTGACGTGCCGTTCAATTGCCGGAACATAAATCAATCACGCATAAACACTTTATACATAGGCTTAGAAGAACTACTGTCTATGGCATAGACTGGCCAGGAAAAAGAAATTAAATCGTTTGCGCGCCATACTGCAATCAGGTTGTGCCCACCATAAATGAATCCTAGACGAATCTGCGATACAGCGAGGTATACACAAACTACTGACTGGAACGGAACTGAAGGAACAACAACATACTTGCATAGATAAATATAGGCAAAGTAATCCTAACCTATGATAGTTGTGGCGTGAGAAGAGACCTTCCATGAGGACATGGCAACAGTTTGGTGGGTTTGATATTTATGTTGGTGAACAGCATGCACCTTTACGTACGGAAATCGGCATATAAAAGAATATACGATTGCTAAACTGAATTACCTAGTAAGCATCATATATCATGCGGCCGGTATTACCAGACAACATCAATGTAACGTTAAGGATACGGTTATTGAACGGTAAATCACTAAACTGTTATCCGGTCAAGCCCTGTCAAATCTAGACGGATAGGTTGGATACGTACTGCTCCCAGCGAGAACTTCCCGAAAATCGTGAATATCACCAGCTAGGCTGCCGTTCTAACCTTTATTTTTTTTTTAAAGATAAAAAAGCTGAACTAACAAGCTACAATCATCGAAGACATCTCGTCGAATGTAGTTCCGGCAGCCAATAGAAAAGAGGGTAAAATTTGCCAGGAAAGTTTGTGCTGCTATTGCTAAGATGAACGCAATTGAAAATACCTTTTAGCGATGCGACAGGTCGTGCATTATATAGATAAGGTGGGCAATAGCAGGTCCTTGTTATTGCCATAAGGCGAAAAAGGTTTCCGATATTTCTGACACCCGCTCCTTAAAGAGGCAAGTTAATTTTCGAGTCAGACGGGGTCAGGAGAAATTCAAGACAAAGGGCGAACTTATTACCTTTGACAGTCCAACACTTTGGTTAAAGTCAAGTTGTAATCCTTTTTATTTGACAAAAAAGCGTATATTCAAGTTAGTCATACTTCAAACTATGTAAGACTATTTTTGAACGTATGTATTAGAGAATTCCATGCACTCACTTTTGTATGCTGTCAATTTTTGTTAGTAAAGTACCTCTTGTTGCACGCCCTACTATGAGCCGTTCGCTATTGTTAAGTTATTCTCATTTTATATATTATAATAACATTTCAAGGAAATACCTAGTCCAACTCAATGTTGTCCCGTTCTGACAAACTTTGTTCGAACGAGGCGCTATAGTTATTCAATGTCATCCTGTCTGCGTTGGCGTCCACAAGGCGCAAAAAAAAGGAGTCGACGAAGCAGACTTGGCCTGGCAAAGTAGCCTTTGTGTTGCCCCCGGCGGCCTACAATAGTGAGCTCCAGCGGTTCCAGCAGTAGCTGGGTACTTACAGTTCGGTTATGGCAGTTCGCGCTACTCAGTGGGCAAATAGGCGGACACCGTGGCAAGTGCGTTGGATATGAACGACTGAACGAATGTAAACACCGCAAGCTCTATCCATAGTTCCGATTCAGCCAACACCTCATTTATCCCGCATGGTTTTTCTTGGTTTGGTAAGCTCTACCACAGACACTTTCTTCTACAGCTTTGACAAAACCATATTCTACCAACGACATAAGACTTGCCGTGCTCTAAATGAGCTTAGGCGTCTATTTTATTCCCGCTTTTCCGTAACTAACATGCAAAGGTTTGTTACGTCAATCAGTGCCATAAATGTACATGCATGTACACTGTCATATACTGGAACACCTGATGTATCCTTCTGCTAGAACCGCGGAAGGTTACAACCAAAGAGATTTGGTATTAATACCGATAGTAGGGTATATGCAGAGACAGATACCTGAACTTCCTATTATGTATTAAGTATTATTAATTCAAGCAAAAGGGCTTAAATCATAAATCTTCAAGAGTGTTTTTCACTCTACCGGAGTATCACTGTCGTGAGCGAAAATAGATATTTCTCGTTTGAAATTCGTTCGATCCATTTTACTTTCACCAAATGGTGAGCCCTAACGATTGCTGATGACAACAATTGAGCCCTTCTCAATAGAACTCTTAAGCAACCAGACACAGATATGCGTCCACGTAGGCCAAGTCCCGGTACCTTCACATCTAATCTTTGGCGAGTTCGACGTAGCATACGCTGGCGTGTTTACTGTAACGGAAAAAGCACATGTTTGCTTAGTACCAGTTCGATCGGCTTAGACCTTTTGCTTTTTATTGTCACTCATCAAGCCGAATGGTCCTGGTTGTTGGCTTATGAAGTATCAAGACTTTTCGGTACCAGTGTTTAACCATTTCTGCCGCTTGTTCAGGCTACTGTTTCTTATTCAACCGAAACTGCGTCTTTTGTTTATTCGTTACTCCTATCCCATAGCCTTAAACTCATTTAAACACTGAGATCCGCTCACCTCTTTGATCTTCTTATCGATCAGGACTAGCTTACAAACGAGTGACTGTTGCACTGTATAATGATAGTTTGGTCGAAATCTGTTGTATGATTTTGCCTTATCAGAAATTGAGTATTAACTAGCGTACGCTTTATGGCGTATAGATTATGCAATTACCAAGCAGATAGAAGAAGGATTGCACACCTGAAGACAGAGATATTGGTGACGCCATAGCGGTAACAACCTGTGATGATCATTCGTCACAAGTTTTCGCCGTAGGCCGATTTCGATAACCGCCATATTCCTTGCAGACATGCTGCCAATTGTCATTTTATCCATGTTTTTCTGCTATGTCTATTCGAACAAAGTAACGCTCTTTCGCCACAAACTGCGGCTTTCCAATCCTAGCCGTTTATCTTAAATGCAGCACGGGGGACGAGAACTATTGCGACTGGATTGATATTCAACCGGATCATATTATTCGAAGAGTGAACATTGTTTCTCTTGGAGGGCTGCGCTGTCCGCTAATACGAACCGAGCAAGGGTCCTTGATTCCTGCTATTAGTCAGGTATAAAACGGGCTCAGCGGCCCAGAGCCCAATGCTGTATGGGATCTGACCAACTGACCAACCAATGAAGAAAACCGAACATAATAGTATTATTGGCAACAAATCATGGTTTGTCTCTCCTGCTAAGATCAACTTATGAGGGCATCAGGCAAAACAAAAGCACTGACCGGTCCTTTTTGGCCTTCACATGAGAAAACAACGAAACGAGCTTTGAGAGGAGCTGCTCTTCCTAAACTAGCCCATTTTCTTTTTCTTGGTGCTAAGCCTATATCAGGTCCACAGAAAAAGGACAGCGAGCAAGTCGATCTTCTTTATCTGTCAAGGACAAACTGGTTGGCAGTATCTACACGGGGGTTCCCTATCTCAGGTACTTGTTATTGCCCTTGGCTTTATTACGACGATGTCGACCACTCCGGGTAACCGCGATTTGATTTCTGTAACCTCCGGTAACGGTTGAGATGAGATCGGAAAGCCGTGGCAATTTCCAATCAGGGAGTCGATTTTTTCTTGCAGGCCTATATTTCAATAATATATAAAATTCAAATGAACAAAAAAATCGATAGCATTAGTAAGCGCGCTGCATCGTTTTGATAAGGATTACTGCCCCGTTAGCGACGGTAGCTACTACTACTGCTGCTGTTTCTGTCGGTGCTGCCTACTTTGGCGATACAACTTTGATCTCCTTCGTAGAAAAAATACGTTCCCGAACAGGTGAAACCAATTAAAGCCTGTTAAGTGTAGCAAAGAATTTAGATGTAATAGCAGGGTAGGTACATTAGTATGGACGGATATAATGTAAAAAGTAATTGCTATCGTTAAATGTGTTTGCGGCCTCTAGGAGGAAGATCGATGGGTTGATTAACTTACCTTTTTTAGTTAACTGAACGGTCACCCATCCCAAAAAATCAGCTAGCGGTAACTTGCCAGCCATTGACTATGTTATTCAGGTAGTTATTGTTGGCCTCTATTTTAATTAAATAATGGGGCACGAAGAAAGAATGTCTCTTTGTATGTATATGCCGTTGACGTGCACTATAGAATTGACCCATTAAAGAAAGACTTCGTGCTTTGATAAGAGTGACGAGCTGATGAGGCTGACGAAGCCAACATAGACCATTTTCAGTTTAATTAGGGCCACAGCCGCACTTTTGTTATCGCCCATTCTCTGTATATGACCCCATTCGACGTTATGTGAGAAAACCACATTAAGCATTACCGGGCCATGAGAATACCTTTTGTTAGATGTATATTGTAAAATATACCATAGAACCTTCAAAGTGACGGAGTTACACCCCAGTTGACACCCCCTGAGTCCTTGTTCTCCTCAAGAGGCGGAGGTAAACGAAGGAGTAATAAAAATCTAGTTTATTACTGAGTAATCGAAACGGCGTTTATTTTCATGTTAAAAAAAAAAAAAGCTATCAGATGTGCTTTTTCTCCAAGGGGATCCAGAGAATTCAAGGACAAAATCAGAGGGACAAGCTACAGGTTCAACGTTTACGGCCTGATTTAGCTTTGCTTCCCGTATCTATTTAATGGTATGGGTGACAGAAGGAGCATTTTCGTAAACCCTCTTATTACAGACCATTAATCATTTACGCTAGACACCGATTATAAAAAGTCTATATATTAGTTAATTTAATACCAGTGCTACACTAAACATTAAGGACCCAGAAGAACAACTGTTTCCGATCCGATCTTATCTTTCGCACCTCATCTAATTCGGCACGTTCGTTTTTGGGTAGTTTTTTGAACATTACTAAATATTCATGGAATTACGAAATGTGATGAGGAGATGATATTTTTGCTTCTTCCTGTATTATGCAAATGCTTCATGCACGTACAAACTAGCTAAGTGTTTTTTTCCTTTTTTGAGGTTAAACAGAAAGCACATGATTAGCTAGCGTACCCGTCTGTCCAGCCGCACCCCCGTCACATCCTTCTCATCTCCGTCGGTCAAGGCGATTACAACGAAGTAGAGATGAGCACGAGTCACGCTACGTGATAGCTAAGAGAGTATACGCGCTAGGCACTTAGTACGTTAACGAAGCTGGCGTTTTCACATGGTTATAACAACAATCATCGTCACGCCTCAGGACTGAATGTACGAACGACAATACTATAGGGACTGCTTGTTAGCCAGCCATTCGTACAGCTTGGCCTCATAGCGAATATACATGCCACTTATAGAATAACAGTAAACTATAATAGAGATATTAAAATATCTAGCGCCCTTGACTTTGTTGTGGTAAATACCTATTTGTCTAACTATGTGATACGCTAACAGGTTGGAGGCCTTTAAATGACCATGCCCAAAATGTATTTGTCATTACTTACGATTCAACACAGAGTCAGCAATACGAGTTGCATCAGAGTGGCCGATGACAATTAAGGAAACATCATGGGCATAGTTACTCTTATGGCTGTTGTTCAGCTTCGAATCGCGATTTAAGAAACTGAGCTAACGGATAATGTTTGTTAACTTAAATCATATCTTTAGCTATATATTAACATATAAAGGGTGGGCCAAAAGTGCACTTGGCCAAAAATGACGTACGCTTAAAAATAACTTAATATTTAATTAAGGTAAAAGTTGCTTTACAGCTAAGCCGAGTAACGTTTAAGCTCAGCCTTTTTCCTTACCACAAATCTGAGTCTCCTAAGTTTAGACTCTAATTGTTCCTTGTGATAAGTCCATTTTTGCTCCAGCCTGTACAAACGGAAAATAACATGTAGCGTAAACGAGCGGAATCAAATAAAATTTATCGCCGCTTCTCTAGCTAGCCACTGTAGCCTTTGTCATCTCATTCTCACTTAGCGTTTGCAAATTTGGCGATTGCCCAAACGTTCTCTGGACTCCGTTGAAAAGAGCTTGTCAGGCTAGCCAACGAAGTTCCGAGAGACTAAAAACGTGACCGAGTTCTTAACCCTACACCTCCCCTCGAACTTCCCAGATCATTAATAGCCTCTCAACCGATTAAATGATCATTTGGATGGCGTATAAATTAATATTAGACACTTATGTTGCCGTCATTTGGTGCTATTATTCTTGTTGTCCTTAAGTTTAGATAGAACGTACGTGTTAAGGTCCTCTCCAATGGTAATCTTTGCACAATATGGCCCGAACACCATGAATGTGCTTTAAAACAGCAGCCGTTGGCGCTGATCATCCTCAAAAAATGAGTGGAACACTTCAGCACATCGAAGAACTGAAGAAGAGAGGTCGAGCTAGTGAAAGACAAATGCTCTCACAGTCTGTTTGCCCGCTGTAGGTCCGCCTGCTTGCCCATTCCATTGTCCGTTCGAAGTAAAAAAAAAAAGGATGTCGAAACAAAACCGAGTTCGAATTAGAACCGGTTTCGTTTCAAAGTGTGAGTGAATTCCTAGCTGACGACAGGATGAGGCATCGGCGAGCGATGAGTGGGCATGAACGGATTGACGCTAGGAAAGGAACGGGGCAGACAAGGGAACAGGCAGGTTAGCGATACGGATGCGATCTTCCTACAACCTGGCGCCAGCAGTAGACACAACCTAGAACTCCAAAAGCGACTAACAGGAAAGGACTGCGGTTCGGGTGACGCGACAGAGAATAAAAGCTATAGAGAAAGACAATGACGACAAAATGCAAACCTCTTGAGTTGAGGGCCTCTGAAATTGCTCTGTTCTCTTACGTTTTCCTTAGCAAAGCGCACTATTGGGTCTCCTATTTAGCCAGGTCTCCTAGCTCTTTGCCGCTAGCCGATTGCCAGTTTTTCCGGTTTTAGTAGGAATGCCATGGGCAAATTTTTATCTCATTAGTCGGTGGCGGGTCGATAGAACGACCGAAGGTGAGAGGAATGCCTAGACAGAAGATTTACCATTTTCTTGTGTTGCAAGTTTAGGGAAGTTCATTCGCTACTCAATGCGACGAACGGACAAGACTGTAAGCCATCACAAACTAGTTTTGCTCTTTATCGTTTTAGTTATCGGCGGCCGAAGCCATTATTGTGGCCACTTCGATGTTCGTACGTCGCGTTACCGCCATTAGCATAGCAACTACCATTGCAACTATTACTGGCGTGGGTTTCAAGTTTTGCAGTGTATCGCTGCTAAGACTTTATTTTTTTTCCATATTAATAATGGTGATGATGAATGTTGGTTAAGCATGCGACTGGTCGATGTTATACTCACAAAAACACTTGATTGTAGCACACAGATACTATCATCTACTTTAGTAGCAAGCTTCTCATCTTTTAAGAGTCTGCTATCCACGTTTGGAAGAAGGATAACGCGTCGACAAAATGCAAATTTCCTTTGTTTGCCAAATGCCACCAAAAAGAGAGGGATACATGCCCAGACTGAACATACGTTGTCATGCGCGTACAAACACACTCGACCATATGGACCCCGGCATACACCAAGATATCTGAACATATTTACGTTGCCTCCTCTTTCCCACCCACTGCCGTTTAATTGAAACGTGTCGCAAAACCTTTGATGAACAGAGTGGGCGCGAGAAGAGGTAGAAGTGATGATGGGTGCAGAAATAAAGCCAAAAGTGCCCCCAACCCAATAACGGCATCTCCCCCTATCCCCGGTAAGAAGAGCTATGGTCGGCATTGGATCGACGGACGGTCCCTGTATCCTTCCTGGGCGCGGACAGCGGGAGAAGAAAAACAGAAATGGCAGCAAATTTTAGCTCCGGCAGGGCGGCGGGAGACGCTTGAACAGTCTAGTAGCGGTCTAAACAAGTAGTACAGGCGTGCATAACACGCTATCGGAGTTTCATATGTAACTCCGAGCGAGCGGCGACTGCCATCGAGGAGATCAAAACAAAATATTCTGATAGACGCCTCTGCTTATGCCTGCAATCCTCAGACCGCTTTGTTTGTTTGAAGTGTTTAACACACCATATAGGCATTACCTACATAAGGATATGGCTAACATTTATGTGTTATAGCGATTGGGAGAAAGTAGAGTATTGCGAATGGAAAAGATAAGGGCGATAAAAGAAAAAAGTACGTGAATTCCGTTCGTTGTGATGTCTAGGCCTAGGTCGAAGTCCTCGACACTCCACCCCTCGAGCCCAAAGCAAGCCAGCTGAAGCTTCACCTAGAGCTCCAGACTGGTTGGTAACCTACACAGTTACAGCCACACCAATTTTATGAGCCGCTCAGCAAATGGTGTCAGCGCCTCTTAGACAAAACAAAGTGCTTTGAACGGGTACTCGGTAGGAAGCAAAGAAAAGAGGAAATATGAAGACAACAGAATAGAAAACTGTAATAATATAGAGAAAATCTGGAGACTGTCGATAGTTAGAAAACTAGAAGTATATACAACGGATAAAGTTTTATCTATTTGACAAAACACACGTGTCTAAAGTAACGATGGTGGTTGAATAAGCAATACGAATGTAAATCATCGAAAACGGTGGTAGCTAGATGAAATACTGACTACATGAAGCAGGCAAGAAACCAGTATTCCCGTGCTGATTGTTACGACTTTTAAGTTACACGCCTGCTCATAAATATATGCATCTGGCACAATACCACAGATTGAGCCTAAGTGGAAAACAACTAAAAGAAGGCTTCAAGTGAACAATTCAAGCGATATACGATATAAATTTTTTATTAGAACATTTTATCTACTTCTAGAACCTTTGTCTTCTAACATGATAACGTATAACTAACACAAATGGTCTGGCAAGCTAACGTCGTCATGACGTAATAAAAACCAGACGGCTAAAAGAGTAGTGTCATTTAGCGAAGGTTATAAAGGCATTATTTGGTTAGCCAGTAAATCTCTTGGGCAGTATCGTAAGTCGAATATCCGGTACGTTCGGTAACGATAGGAGTAATACTCTTCCTTAGACGACATATATTTCTGGCTGTATATTTCGCCCCCCTTTGCCCTTCTTTGTACAGCAACTACGAAGACTACAGCAAACCTAGAGTAGCATTCTGAAGCATAATACGTGATACGATTTGTAGCCCCTGCTGAAAAGGTCTGATCATCGTTTAGCCCTGTGGATCAAATAGTCAATCGCGCTATATAAACATGTACTCTTAAGCACTATATGTGCGATATATTTTTGAATTATTGGTTTCCCACAGAGGTGACAGCAGAATTAGGTGCAGCTGGATAAATGGTTCGGTCTGTTTGTGTTCCTTTGGATGAACTCATTTTCACGTGTTCAGGCAAAACGTCAAAAAAATCAAGGTCGAGCTAGGTCCGACAGGGTAAATTGTTCCTGTCAAATGTCATTATTAGACAGTATAGATGTAACCTGTTCCTCCAACGACTAATACGGAGACACGAAGCTTGGCTGTGGCAGTACGCCGACGGAACCGCTGTTGCCGTTATCATTAAGAAGGCAAGTAAGAAAGTCAGGTATTACGTGCTCTCACTTGCAGCAAAATGCATCGGACGAAGCTTACTAGTAAAATCAGTATTGCTTCTGCCTCTGCCACCGCTACAGTTAGTAGCTATTGTGTGGACAAACCATAGCTAAAAGGGACCTCGAACCTTGGCCCTTTTGCAGCTGCCGTTCGTCTCCTGTGTTGTCCATCTAGTCCTCTCGCAGATATACGCAGACAGCACGCGAGCTAATAGCCCTTGCTAATTAAGTATTGGGCTTTAGCGTTCCGTGTCGAATGAATATAAAAACGACAATGTTCCCGATACTGGACACGGCCCAGTAGGCGTGAAAACTATGACGGCAGTTCTGGGCTGAACTGAAGAGCGGTCAGCTACCTCTGCTGCGATATAAGGCTAATGGTGACGGTATCTAGCATTTGTAACGCATGGGACGTGCAACACGCTCACAGCCGTGTTCTCCTGATTCACCCTTGTGCCTGCGATCCTTACCCACGGTTTCGAGCATCCCTGCGCTGTTTTACCATCAAGTGAGCTCAGCATCATAAAATGCTGCACATTTAATCTGAATAGTCCAAATGGGTGAGGTTTATTTGTCAGCAATAGCAGCAATATCGTAGCATTGCCGGTTAAAAATTGGCCTTACCTGCCAGTCGCCAAAGGAAGGCAGGGCGCACTTACACCTCGTTTCCGTTATCCGACGTACACTCCCAAATGGAAAAAGGTTCTCAGCGACAGGCTGAATATGTATCCAGACAAATGCACTCACTGGTTGAATAACACGGAATAGCACTAAAGCTTTACGGGTATGAAATTATGTGTGCGTATTGGGGTTCGCGCTATTTGGCGAAGGCTTCAATGTAAGTTTAAGCTAAGTACCAATAATTGTCCTTCTTTCCTAACCCCGACTATGCAAGAATGGGCGGGGGCTTAGTGGATTGTTACCGTGATAGCCGTACGGTATTTGCCTGCTAATCTAAGGAACACGTTGTGGTCTAGGTTCGAGCCCCCAACAGAGGCAGATTTCTTAAAGCCAGGCATCCGATGGAGTGCCTAAAAGCGGTATCAGACGTAGGCCAAATAGATTACAGCAGAAAGGAGGTAGCGCTCACGAAGGAATTGTGCTAATACGCAAACTGGCACACACAGAAGGTGTCTTCGGCGGAAGTGAACGACTGAAGGTTAGGCAAGGTGATACCGTGATAAGTGAGCGTATCGTATAATGACTTCTCAGAAAACATTTTACGACAATAGCGGACCATGATATGTAAGGGAAAGCAGGACAGCATAACCAACGCCTTTTTTTGCCAGTCCATGCTAAATGACCGGCTCAAAGACCTTGCTCGTCAGACAACAACAGCGCAAAAATCAGTTCGCCCCTATTATTACCCACTAATAGCCATGTGACCTTTACTTGCTTTAAGAACTGCTTAAATAAAAGCTAAGGTTCGACGGAGCATGTATTGATTTTATTGCGGAGTATTCAGTACAATAAGATTCTGTGTGTCCTGATCGCTTGCGTGCATATGCACCAAGCGATATGTCAGACCATATACCGACGAGTCTATATAAATAAAATAAAGCTTTAATGGTCGGCGATTTTCTGCATATTGTTAGGATTTGAAAATAATTAGACATACATAGGTTTATAGAAACAAGCCATTGTAATGTATATTAACTGATACCTTGCCTCGTATTCTACGCGAGATATAACAATAATGACTTGCGCAAATGAATACCAAGTGGTATGCCAACCGTAGGCCAAGCGCGAAGCTATTGAGTGGCGACGCCGATCTGGAAATTAGAAAAACGTATAAAATATTTAGTTGGCCATCAGATTTTTTTAGAAAAATCTTTAAGCTGAGCAGAGATATTTCTTCACCGTTTGGCCTACATCGTTTGCACTCTTCCGGACGCAGTAAGTCTAGGCTATAAAAGCAAAAGGCGCAAGCACACTCACACGGTAAACGAATATGCCTCTATTTGTTAGTTAAGGTACAAAAAATTCGTTATTTCTAGATCGCAGGGTCCCGTTGATTTCGTGTAGAGTATTGTGCGTTAGTATAGGCACAGGAAGGTTCTCGAACGTGGTAGGTCTATAATCAACACGTACTAATTTTGAAATTCATCGTTAGTTGTCTATGATCCGGGGTTGTTTGGCTTTCGAACGGATCGATTCGAACCCCACCGGCTATCATATCAATAATTGATCGCTTTATGGTAAGGACTCAGCTGATTTCAGGTAGAATTTGCTATTCATTTCAGCGATATGAAATTTCACGATCGAATAATTAAGGCTTTGCCATGTATATTTCCCACATAACCTGGAACAGAAAGGATCACGCTTTAAAATTGTCAACAATGCAGATGGAGTGCCAGCTTCAAAAGTGACAATTTTCCAGGATATTTTTTACTGAAACATATAAAACACAGCAAAGATGTTTATGGAGACCGATGCACATCAATTTGCATGTACGGGCTACCGTTACACGGGAAACCGACCACGAAATTCGGCCACATTTTGAACAGTGTACAACTTCCTTGCAAATTAGGCACGATGATTACCCCTTAAACGAGGAGCTTTAAGGGGACGAAAAAGTTCGTCGACAGTTTGAGAATTCTCACTTTGTCTGCTTAAGTAGCAATAATGTAACATGTTCTAGAATTAGAAGAGAAAAGTTAGATGAAACCTGTTCAAGCAGCAAGCGGCTCTTTCTTCAATATCTACTCCGTTGCGATTGGAATTATTGCTTACACTTTATATTTCAAACGGTATCTAGACAAGGAGAGGTCCTTCAACAAACATTTTCACATGTGCGTCTATGAGCGTCATTCCTGTTGGTCGTCTTAATTCAAATTGATCGTCATTCACCACGGTGACAGCTCCGATTCAACTGCAAACTACTCGTATGTCATTATTAAGATAGTAATTTTTCAACGTATAAATATCTTTTCGATACTAAATGCGCGTCAGGTTAGAAATGACAAAAGCAAAAAGTCAGCGGAATCAAATTTTCGACTAGTAGGAGGCCAAAAAGACCCAAAAAATGCAGGGACTTTAAACGGCAGCAAGGCTCATCGGGATGACCCGATCGACAACTATTATGTTCCCCTTTAATTTCTGAATCAAAAATAAACATTGGCGTTTTTTTCAGCCGTTTAGATGTTAAACCTAAACTATTAAAGATCTTCCAGTTTGTCTCATATGAATCTTCGCCGTATTTTTCAAAAACCGCGTGAATACACAGCAGTGACGTAGACTGTCGATACACAAAAAAGAAAGTTTTTGATGGTGGAAAATATTCGACATTAGCTAATTTTCACTAAAATTGCTGTGACAAATTTACTGTTTTTTTCTAGAAAGGAGAGAATTTCTTCTAATAGCAGGAGTGGCGGACGAACGCATGCTGCGCCAGCCCGGACACCAGTCGAGTCGGAGCGGACGACGATTCTCAATTGAAGTTACCTAGATGACGATTGTCTCGTAGAAGCTAGCAAATAGACAAGGTAAACTATAGTAAGTACAGAAAATGTACTTGATATATGCGTGTTTAACGAAGCAGACACGCAACAGGCTGTAGATGAATAATAGTAAGCTAAGTGAACCCTTCTGATTCCGAACATCAAGCACTATTACTTCGTTTTGGATAAATTACAAAAAAAAAAAACAAACGTTTTTATCGTAATTCCATTTGCGGAAAGCCTCTATGTTTCAAGCTTCATGTCCGGTATCACCGCCAAGCATTCCGCTATATGGCCTTACGGCCAACGGCGATAAGTATCTCGCATGAAGTGCTGGCGATCACATTGCGCTACATATCGTAAAGCATAAAGTTATTCTAAGAATATATTGAAAAGGTTGTTATACACTGTTTGCATTTTACACATAGTATACATCACACGTTGAAATGTGCGGGCTGAAAAAAGCCTGTGCCTTTTACCTAAATCGTAACATTAGTCAGGAGATTAGTTACAGTCCTCTTTTCTGGTCGGCCTACATCCCAAAGATGACCTAAACCAAATTAGTGCCCGAACTCAAAGGTCAACATGAGCGTTCTGCAAGTTAAACAGATGTCTTCGAATCCCCTATGAAAACTACTTTAGAAAAGAGAAAGAACAGGTACTTTTGTCGCCGACGTTAAATCTAGTTCTGATTGAGATCACATAACTTGAGCAGTTTTTTGCGTATTATCATTACATTTATAATAATTTCAAGCTGTACCAAGGTGTCATAAGTAATCCTGTGGCAAATTTAATTTTTCGTTTCTTATATATATAGATATATAATACAGGACTCCAAGAAGTAAACAATAGAAGTTGCGTTGTCGATAGTAAAACACGAAAAGGGTGTACATCTTGACACCACCTTAACGTATAACTGAGGAATCTTACACCGTGCTTTTACCGAGCGGCCACACAAGCAGTCAGGGGCTTCAGGGAAAAAGTCCCCCTTCACCCACGTGTCTTCCTTGCCGCCATTTTGTAGTGAGTTGAGTCACTGCTGCCGTACCAGTCGGTATTACTTGTAAAATAATGTATCTATAATCGAGAAGCCGTTAGGGAGACCCTTTCCACGGTGATAGTGAATGCAGTAGGAGTAGTCGGCAATGCTATCGAAGTATAGAGCTATTTTTCACGACGGCCTTGGGCTGCAGTTTGTTCAAATGGCAGGCAAGACCGAGTCAAACAAAACGTGTCATGCGCGGCCCACACAGCGCCGAAGTGTAGAGCTAACGTTGAATGCGACGAGGCGGCAGTTGGATGTACTGTCCTCTACGGAAGCAGTGCAGCAAAAGCAAGAGACATCGTCCATTTTGTTAACGCTGTGAAGCGACTAGCAAGACAACAGATGCAGTCGGGATATCGGTCGTAGTCAACCCACAACGGCCTTGGGAGTCACTGCCCTTGGCTGCTTCATGGCCATCTGTTAGGAATAGCAGCCCTGCCGATGTCCCATAAAAAGTCTGTCCAAAAGTCTGAGAGATAAAGTTCCTTTATCTCTCAGACTTTTGCCATTATGCTAACAAAAAAACCTGTTGCATTTTTCATCCAAGTTTAGCCTTTTGAGCTGAGCAGTCCTCAAGATAGTTTTTCCTAACACTACCCGTATGGATGCACATAGACATATAATTACATATATAGTGCTTATGTGCATTTACATATTATATCCTAAGCAGTCGATATGTCAGTAATCGTGTATCGTTGATTGTTGTCTGGCTAACTAAATATAAAACTAAATAATATATTGACGAATGGATGGGCAGTATCAGTAAGCAGGACAGAGTTACTTCCCTCGAACTCGATTGTCTGTTAGTAATATGGCTTCGCAGGAAATTCACAGGGCAGATTTTTTCAAATTCGTTTACGGTATAGCGACGTCAGATACATGGCGCCCTTCAGCGAATGTAATCTGTAGAGAACAGTTAATAATCACACCAATCTTAATACGTCCGCAGATACTCTTTCAGTTGTGAGTTTCTATAAATTATGATTGATAGTACAAGAAGAATGAAAGAAAAATGCAGCTTTCAACGACGCCCAGAGCGTCACCGGAAACGTTAGTCACGACGCAGCAGAAAAATCAATTACTGGCCACCACAGATGATACAGCTTTAACGTGTATTCAATAGTAGAGCAGAAGCGATCGATATCCCTATTTAAGACAAGGCTTGGTGTCGATCTGATTGAGAGTTAAATTTTCTACCAGCAGACAGTCATCTCACTAAAGAAAGTCAACTTAGGGATATGTATGAAGTTATTAATATGTCTGAAAATATTAAAAGATGTATTACGACCATAGTTTACGAAAGATGTGAAAGTGGAGCGCTTGCTTTGCAGACGGATGGAGGCTTAATAGAAGTATTTACAGAAGTTTAATTAATAATATTAATATATATTACTTCCTGGTGCACACAATTTTTCGTATGTCGGAAAATCCACATTTCGGCACATTCGCATGCACATTTCACCGATTAACATAAAAAAAAAACAAGTTTTCCTCAATTTTTATCATTCTTTCGTCCTCTGAAAGATATATGCACTATATTTCGATAACAGTCCGGTAGCAATAGACCGTTGCTGCCGTTACCGTCAGTGTTAAGCCAGAATGACTTTTCATAATTAACGACAAACCGCTGATAGAGAGCGAGCTAGAGCTGGCTAGTGCATAAAACGAGAATGTGCCGACCGGACCTTAACTATTTGTAGGGATCTCGTAAAAAGTTCCAATGGCCAAGCGCCTTTGAAGGAAATCTTTTTTGCTTTTCGCTTCAAATGCAGATGATCCCAGATACTACAAGACTAGCCAACTAGGCTAGAACGGACTAGACCAACCAGCTCAGACTCAGATCTCAAAGGAAAATCAAGAAGAAAAGCCAGCACGGCAAAACAGGGTAAGCGAAAGGCTTGGCCAAGATCCTCGCCCTCTAATAAAAGAATCTCCAAGGATTTCGAGGTGTCTGTCGGCGGGACCGACGTGTGTCAGATGATCGGCGGACGGATCTACGATAAGGGAAAAAGAACGCTACTGAACCAATCCGCTGATAAACCACGAAATACAGTGACTGTACAAAACACAATGGCTGATACCGAACAAAGGCAAATACAGCAGCTGAGAAAATCGGGCGAGAACGGCAGAAAGGATTGTCCCAGAAAAAACCTCCGAACGGTCAAAAATCGGTGGTCGTATGAAGTTACGCTGCTATTTCCTCTGCTAAGCAAAGGTTGGAGGGATAGCGGTAGGCTGAGCTAAGCCAAGAAAATTGGTATATCCGAATCAGCGACTGGCTGACCAATGTCTGGTGTTTCCTGAAAGCGAACCCACAGCCAAGATCCTGTACTAAATAGCGTCAGTTTAGAAGTGCGAAAAACGTCTACACATTGTGGTACGATGTCTGCATGATGGCTTTTAACACACTAATATTATTTTTTCAATGATAAACCTGCAAGGAGAAGACAACCAAAGAAAAAGCAACAAAATGGTTCAAGGGTACTTCACGAAGGAAAAGTTATGGTAATACGAATAAACTCTATAAATTCCAATTATTTTTTTTTGTAATGCTTAAATAGATGTAAACGATTCCCGAGGTATGTCTCTCTGTAAGATTGTGGCCAGGTAAATTCCGTTTCCTTCTATACCCAATCTTATTATACATATTGAACAATAGCAGAGTAGATATACTTTATTCCAATGTTAATCCGCAATAGCTGAACTTATCATGCCATCGTCTATAAAGGATACGATGCTCATCTCAGTTGTTCAA
The DNA here is from genome assembly GCF_002532875.2 of Varroa jacobsoni. Lineage (NCBI taxonomy): Eukaryota > Metazoa > Arthropoda > Arachnida > Mesostigmata > Varroidae > Varroa > Varroa jacobsoni. The sequence goes on along the minus strand of NW_019214040.1, from coordinate 78,982 downwards.
TGACAAAAATTTAGTGCATCAGGCCTATATTCTCGTTTGCATATATTTAGCCTCTTATATTATTTCAATCGTATTTTCTATTCGTTATGGATTATGTAGCTAATCGAACAGGTTTACACGAGTCTACACTGAACATAGAGCACCAGGCGTAAACGTAATCTTTCGAAAACACGAATCTAGATTGTTTGCCTCTAGCTGCTATTAGTCGACAAGAAGAATACAAGAGGCTCATATCACCTGGCGAATTTCCCGGGCTAACCAACATGCACAACGAGGGCCACCCGAGATTATGAAATCCAGCGGTCTCTGCCGCATATCGTATGGTGTATAACCAAGCATCATCCAACGAATCCATCCCCACGACAGCCGGCCAGGTGTAAACGGGTGAACTGAAGAGGGAAAAGCTAAAATAAGCAAAATTCGTCGTATAAGTAAAACGAAATTTACTAAATACGGCCAAATCGTTTAACTCAGAATTCCGACTCTGACGTTGTTCAAGGATTGATTTACAGTGGGTCGATGTGAGGTGGGAAGTGTCTTAGGATTAGCCGAAATAATAGTAGAAATTATACCAAAGGACACCGACAAAGAATATCGAATTGAAGGACTCCTGTGCTTGCTACATGTCACATCTGATTCTTCCTTGGAGGACTGCGGGAATACAAACTGAGACTGGGTGTTGGATAGTATGGTCTATGTATTTAGTCCGTTGTGACTCTGCACGGCAGGTAATTTACCTACCGGCTAAATGTACTTGCTTGCAAATTTTTTTCTGCATCATAATGTCAAAAAAAAAAGATAAGATTACGTTATCTGGAGTATTTTATCCGTGCTTCAAACGATAACCTCTCTACCACTTTCTGCTGCAAACTGTATCGAAACTTTGTGTTATCCGAATAAAAGACACTATATGGCCACCGCTATAGGCCATGGAGGAGGGCCTAAGTTTAGGATGGTTTCAGCTATTTTCGAAACCTTCGCAAGGTGCCAGGCGAATATCTGTTTGGCAACCCACAGCATAAGCACTCGAAAGTAACAAACGTCGCGAAGTGTACAGCTTTCTATGCGGAAATGCCAAAGTGAGTCTAAATTCCGCTATAGTTAAAGCTTTTAATTTTTCTTATACATAAACGTCGACTCATTTGATTTGAGTTGAAATCGGTAAGCCTTTCTACGCTAAAACCATTCACGCATATACATACATAATAGGTAACATCTCGCAATGACTTCGTTGTTGTCGAATCGCACATCCTTGCCTCATTAACATCTGTCCTGCCGTGAATTCCGCAAGAGTTTTCTCGGTCAGGCCAGACTCAATGCATGTGTATGGTGGGAATAACCAGCATGGGTTACAGCACGGACCGTCGACGTGGCTCATAGGCAAAAATAAGACTCCACTCACGTTCCGTCACCTTCAAGACCTTCAATTCCTAGCTCGAATTCAATCCGTCGCTCTAGTGACCGGACCTGCCTTACGAAGCGACAGAAGCGCTTTATGTCGACACTGCGGCATCGATGCTGATGGATGCAATGGCTCTGACGGTGCCGGGTGCCAGGCTACTGGAGCCAGGCAATATCAAGCGCCATGGTGTTAGAAATGGTCACGAAAGTTGGTGGCAGCAGTGGCAACCAAACGAACGACTAGAGCGACTGTCTACAACAAAGGCCGTCTACCGAACAGTTCGATTTGGACCAGCAGACATCGCGTTATGGTGAAAGAAGGAAGTCTTAACGACTTTACACGTTTACTAGCTGCACTGTATAGCAAGTAAATGGACGAGGGGATGTTCATCAACAGGGAGGTTGCCGACAAATGGCCAAACCACCGTTCATAACCGTCACAAAAGTCTGTTTGCCTTCTTGGTATCTCACACGGCCTATGATTTGGATTGGAACACAAAGACTTACATTAGAATAGACGTGATTGTCGTTCTGTTCGACAAACGAACAATGTGCTTCATGGATCGTGATGGGCATCATCGGATAGACTGTCAAATAAGCATGAATACTAACGAGAGTAGCCGTAACAATGACAACTAATACCTGTTGCTGCCTCCTCAAAAGCTCTATCCTGTCGCCGTAGTTGGAGCGTTCTGAAGACGAATGGGAAGCTCGTCTTTGTTGATACGGCAACGACGTCGTATTCCTATTGCTAACAAAATTTTCTATTTCCGAGTTATGTCAGTGTATTGTCGGTTAGCTGGACGTAATTTTTGTTTCAATGAACTGAGACAGCCAGTGATCTCTATTGTTCTTTCGAGCTGTTCGTTTTTTCTTCATTTGTGCCAACGCTGTTTAGCCCTACACCGGTGCAATCCTCAGCAAAGGCCGTTTCGTCTAAATCTATAGACATCGGCGGATGACGGACTGACTGACGCTTAGCTCTTGAATGCCAAATAGAACGCGCGTGTCGCTCCTTGCTTATTGCAACTTAGCGTCGTCGCCTACTGCTGTTGTCAGTCCTAATCGTCAAAAACTAGGATACTTTTGACGAGTTGTAGACAGTACGCGGTCTAGCTATCTGCAGGACCGACAGCGTGACGGCGCAGCGGCACAAGGCAGTTACCACACGGACCGGTGAAAGAGTGCCAAGGCGGTAGGTGAACTAGCCTATAGAGGGCGCGTACATTTACACGATGTAAACGCAACGTGTACGTAGGCTGTCTGATTGAACGTCTATGCGATGACGCCGAACTGGCAAGTGACAAAAGTAGGGCTTTTTCGCGTAACGTAACCTATCATAACAGGCCAAATAATAACAATTGACCGATATGATATATATTAGAAAATCATGTGAAATAAACATTTCGAGCAGTGGGTGGCAGCAAAAGCAGTCAGAGACCCAATGCAGTTGCTTCGAATATACTACTCGATGAAAATTGCTGCGCTTGGATAATTAGAAGCTCTATGTATGTATTTGATTTCGAAAAAAAACAAACTTACCGGCCAAATCGATCGTAAACCTTTCTCGACCAGATAATAACTAGCTAGCGTTCGCGCTGGTCTCAGGGAAACAAATCTGCCTCTTATGCCAGTAAGCGATTCCTACGGTTATCATTTAATTGCTATCATCATCTTCACTACTCACCTAAAACGCTTGAGAAGTGCGGGATGAATCTTGCAGTCGTCACTGAATAGAGCCACAATAAGTTTGTAAAGGCACAGTGAAATTAGCAGCAGCATGAAGCTCCCGCACAGAACGATAATCCAGAGTCGCTCGCACATAGAGCGCACATTGGCATCCAGTCCCCCCGGAATACCCGCCGCCTCACACACCGTTGGAAACACCATTCATCCTACGGGGGTCGGGCCACACCAGCTCTAGGATCCTGCCGTCGTTGTTGCTTCACGTTAGTAGAAATCCTTCGATTTTACTTTTCTTTTTCACCGTTGCGACGTCTCGTTTTCCATCTATCGCTTTGTGTTCGTATTTAGCACTTTGATCGAGTTTGTTTAATTGAAGCACGCTAACCAACGAAGTAACGGAAATTTCTGATTCTGTATTATCGAGAAGGACAACGCTTGCCTCACGCGGAGTTAGTGCAAACTGATAACTAAACCATCGACTATATAAGTATATGTATATACGACGGAAAAACACCGAAAACAGCAACTTACGTGACGCCGAGACTCGCTTGATCTTTTTTTTATTTTCGATTCGTCAACCTTTCTCTAAAGAGCTTAACAGCACACCCATCGACTGACACACGCTCCCGAAATAGAAATAACATTGGACACGCCTCGTATTACTTATGAGTTATTAATATGGTTACGAATTTTATACAGGATTCTAGGGCGAACAAAACGCGAACTAGCGGTAGCAAGTGACTCTTTAGCAAACTTGCTTTGTACGAGATAGAATAGTGTATTACATGTATATATCATAAATATCGGAACGTGTAGGGAATGGCACGCACGCATCATATGCAATCACATTGTGTCAAGTAAAAGGGACAAAGGCCTGCGCAACTATATTTACTAGTAGTAGTACTAATGAGAAGAAATGGTGCACGATCCGATTATTACCGCCGAGCTACTTTTCTAAACGCTAAATTAACGTTGTGCTGGATGTTGCTTTTGACTTCCGCGCTCGTACAAGCACTACGACATACTCCGAGCGGACACACACCACTTTGACTTGGGATACCGGCGCAACTCTCGAATTGGTGTTGTCGTCGATCGGATCGTCGACGAACAAGACACAATGATGATTTGCTATCCGTTCTGATCGTCCCGGCTACCCGCCGCCGTTCGGTTGAGCTCGAGGTGCACAGGTTACACAAAAGCTCTCGCTTGGTGCGGTCCGACGAATGATCCGCGAGCACCGTTTCCTTTCTGCATGGTACTCTCCTAAACGGATCGGCGTGCGTACGTCCGCAGTGTTTACGTAATTCCCTCCCTTTTTGACACCCTTCCCGTTGCCCTTTCCGACATGTTCTCTTTCCACTTGACGGTGGCGGCAGAGGTGGGCGTCCTAATGGTGATGGCCATGGGGGGTTGTGGCCACTCGTCGTGTCCGTTGATCGTTGACGACTTAGATGAATTAAAGATGTCGACGACGTAGCTGTTTAAAAGCAGGACCACAACCGGGGCCTACCAAGCAGGCTCCTGTCTTTCATATCATCTACGAGGTACAAACAGCTCTATAGGCAGCCGACACGCCTGCGGTCGAAACTAGAGAGATCGAAGGTTTGAGTAGATCTCCAGGTCAACACGCGGTCATCCTCAATATAGTAGAAGGCTAGGAAGTCGTAAGATCATCAGCAAGTCAGATGAGAACGTGAAGGACACGAACAATCGCGCCACACCATAAACAAACAGGTCAGAAACATAAACACATGACTGATCCGATAAGGCATACTAGCAGACATAGATTACATGTAATCTAACGCGTCTACTTCTTTACGAGTCCTACATCCAGCAGGCGAACGGTACAATCGGTAGTCTTGTTGCCACGGCAACCGCATTACCACTTATTGATGGTGCTTCTTATAAGCAGGCTGTTGGCCATCATTCGGCTGTTGGTGTAGTTACTGGCCTCAACAACCGAATATCTCCTTGATATGATCATTGCTATAAACTCTAGCAACAACTGCAATGTTACTTGCAAGGTGCCCGTCATCATCACTGTTTTAAAAGTATTTGTATACGTAGTCGATCCCTCGTACCCTTTTGCTTTTGCCTTCGACGAAATTTAACAAGGCCGTCTGTGCATGCTAAAGGGCAAGGTCTCGTTCAACCGTTTCTCCGGGTAGCCTAGCTGCCTCGGGCCGTCGGATACTATCAGCCAGCTAGTGTAAGGAGGTATTTATTATACAATAATTAACAGTGCCTGGGTACACACTGAGTTCAGGCCATAATCCGCCCCCTTCACCACTACGTCTGCAAATCGACAGCAGCTACTCGTTGCTGACCATGCCAACGAAAATTTGCCGAATTGCGCCAACATTGTATCACAGGAGAAACGACAGCTGCAGCAGCGATTGCTCGAAAAGAGCTTCACTTCCTACCAACTTCTCCTAGGCAATAACCGAGGTCGTCAAACAAAGCAGCTACAACGATAATAGCAACGAGGACGATCGAAGTACCAGACGACATCGCCGCCGCAGCATTTGTGGCATCAGTAAGTAGTTGGTGATGCGAATTGTTCAATTAGCAGGCATTTTGACAATAATAAAATCATTATTATTATTATATCTGTGCAGATTACGGTAGTGGACATGCGAAGCTCTGAGCAGCGGAACAGGATTCAGAAGCGGGCACGAATCTCCGATAGATGGCAGTTTCAGTTGTTCTTTGCTTGTCCTTTCACGCCCACATCTCGTTCAGAATCTTAGCAGGAAGATTATACCAGGATCCAGGCAAAGTGGTTCGTTTATCTATACGTGAACGAAGTTATTGGAAATCGATACATTCAGTGCTTCGCAAATGCACATCTATGCCCGCTTTTATATAGGTAGATGTAGAGCATCTACCTATAAGCATCACATATCCTTGATAACTTATTTTAGTCCACAAACTCCGAAAACATGCTATAGTTACATGGTAATTATTTAAGGTCAGCAGAAAATGCTTCCAATAGACTTATTGAGAGCTAGGGTAGACGACGCTTGTTACAGCATGTATTAGCTAGGACACATTAAGCCTAAACAGGGCATAGCTCAGACACGGATCTGTGCAAAATGTTCCATGCTAAATACATATGTGACTAAAAAACCGTAATACTAACTACTTCCTATATATGTTAGTGAGGTGACTCGAATCGGTAACTGTTAACTCGTACGAATCTCACCATACGCCTACGATGCCCTGATATGCGCGCTAAACAAAAATAGGACTTTTCATTTTTCCTTTACTGCAGTTATTGTTCGTACCAGATGAACGTTACGTACTTTTAACAAAAGGAGATCCGCAAAGAAAGTGTTGGCAGCGTGTAGCCATATAGAAATGGCTATCCAGACATTCCGGAATAGTCAATAACACTTAGCAGTTATTCGAAAAAAAAAATAGTCTTGACGAAGTAAAGTCAATTCAAGCAACGTTTATCGATTAGAACGAATGTGCTGGTTCCTTGCACCCTATAGTCGATCTATAAACTTCAATGTAATTAAGCACACATGAGCTCGCTCTCGTAATTACATGCCAATCTATGATACAAATAATTACTACTCGAATAATGTACGGCTAAAATTTTTTCATTGGACATCCGTTTTCAAAGCACGTTGAAATTGGGCCTGTTTCGTAAAGAGAAAAGTCTACATTGAAGTTTGGTGTTCCAGTCGGAAAAGCCTGACAGCCACTTTCCCTTGCCAGAGGTACATTGTGAAGTTAACTGGATATAACTTTGCTAAAAATATCCCTAAGATACGATTGGGTACTTTATGAGAAAGTACTTACTGTTCGCGTGATACTTTTACGTCTATCCAGTTTATTGGGACAACACTAGTTCAATAAATGTTTAGGAAATAAGTTACAGGTCTTTCTATAAGGCAGCGTAAGACGCCTCCGAATTCTCGATTCACCTTTACGCAAGTATGTCCTTGTACTATCGAAGACGAACCGTAGATTGTGGGCGCCTCATAAATATGTATTATGCCAATGAACTTCCTGGTTCACCGTCAACGGTAAAACTAAGATCTCGAAATATCGTTACTGGCTGTTCAACGTTTATACTTAGACGGAACATGCAACAACTTAAATATTCTTTAAGTGGTATTAAATAAACAAATAAAAACAACAGTGGATCATATATTATACAGTATTGGGTTGTGTAAAAAGTATTGACTTTTTCTCTATCTAATGGCATAGATTTGGGGTGAAAGGAGTCGGTCGGGGTCGTATTGGTGTCGTTTAGAAGTTAAACTTATTGTGCTGTTCGTATGCAAGTTTACGATAGAGTCCTTTGAAGATAAATGAGACAAATCTGCTCTACCTTGCTATTTGATTACGAAGACGCATGAAAAAAACCGAACTATTTATAGTCAAGATGCCTTACAAAAAGAAGTTCGATGCGAAACAGCTTATTTAATCGTAGTGAAGTTGAAGCGCAATGAACTTGGTCGCTTCTAGAACGGCTGATTGGGAATGTCGAGACCTACACCGTATACCGAAAATGCCCTTAACAACCTCTGCCAAAGCCGTGTGATGCTACAATTTTAATGGGGTAACGAAAGAAGTCGAGCATCATGAGCTGTTGATGCCTAGTAAAACAATTGATATAAATCTTTACTACAGAATGCCGTCGAAAAGATCAGACGACGGGTAAACAGGAGGGGCGTCTTTTCTCAGCGTAACAAGGCTAGACCACAGTTCTAGTTGCTCGGCAAAAATTGAGGAACTTGAGTGTGAAATTTGAATACGTATTCGCATATAGCGCGGATCGCTCTCAGTCTCCGCAGAACTTTTTTGAGGATGTTAATTTTATCTATTAAGAACATAGAGCACTTGTAAGCATTTTTTTTCCTAGAAACGTCAGAACTTCTACGTTGACGCGACTATGATGTTAGCAGAGAAACAGCAGAAAACAGGCTGTCCTTCAAACGTTCTAAAATATAAAATACTTGCTTTAACTTTAGCCCAGAAAGGATCAATACTTTTTCGACGACCTACTGCAATAGGTGTGATACTAATTTCTGCATGTGCTACCGGCTGTTATAAATCTGTCGCGGCATTTTTTAGCTATTTACCATCATAATGCATGGCTAAAATGTTTACATAATTTATAGATCAGAAAATCCAGCTTCAATCAGCTTCACTTTAGCCATCGGCACGAGTTAATTATATCAATTTCCCAGATGTGTCATCATTTCCTTTCTGAAGATGGAGGCAAAAGCGACCGGAATCGTTGGTGTTTTTGTTTCCGTACAATATTTACCAAGACGTTTGTGTGTCAACAGGAATGCAAGCCGTGAGCGGCGAACGCTTACGCGATTACGATAACTAGCATGTAGTCATAGTACGTGAGTAACAAACCGGTCAGGATAGCGCATTATAAAGGAAATCTGCGTAAAAAAAAACGTGGACTTACTGGAAGACGCAGGAGAGAGCGTTACCAAAATAGCCCTATCAATAGGTACATCGAGTTCTGCAAAAAAAAGTCCTCCCCTAATACCACAATATAATGAATGCTGCTTTGACTGTAAATGGATGGTACGTGCCGGTCAACGGCTATAGAATAACCTGACGTAATAACCCTTGCGAAGTTTATGCTCAGACTTAGTCGCATACCGGTAGTTTTAAATAATAAATGTATTCAGCTTTTTCTTCAATTGGACACCACCCGACTTCCTGATTTCCGCCTAAAATTTTGTCACATTTACTTGAGAATGAGCAGTCGAGCTCGGCAGTCAGCAAGATTAGTCTGTTGGACTCGTAGCACTTGTACCAGTGTATCTGACTCTGGATTTCTCAGTTGCATGCAACAAGGTTGCGACTTCCATTATAGTCATTAGTCAGAAACAGGACCGATGGTGACCACTGGCATAAGAGGCCAGCTTCAAGTACTTACTATATACATATATCAACAACCATGTCGTTGCCAGCCAAGCTATACCATTGATTCGTACTATGCTGCACGATTTTCGGAACGAACTGTGTACCGTTTCTCTTCTGCCGCGACGCGTTCCCCTGAAGCACTGTGGATGGCAGTAGCTTGGCGGCCCTACCGACTTGCAGGCGGCACGCGTATACGGCAACGCTGGTTAAATTTCGCTAAACTGACGATAGTCACGAACGTGGCCGTAGCGTAGGTAGAATCAGAGGAGGTCGTCGTTTGTGGTATACCCCTCTGTGTGCGATTGTCTACATGCCAGTACAACAATGGAGGATGTGAACAAACAATACAAAGACACTGCGGTCATATATACTTGGCCCTTCATGCAACAACTAATGAACCTCAGCTCCTTCGAAGAGTCCACCGAGCACCAAAACAATTACGGCTTCACACTGACAAACAAACGCTGTCGGCGAGTACTTTTTTTGCTGTTACTCGCACTTCTGCCGATGTCGCAACTACAACAAAATGGTACAGTTGACATCCTGCTTTATTCGACTACCCACTATAAATCCAAGTCTATTGTTTGTCGTTCCTATGCGCCACTAACATTGAGAAAGACTCACAACAGTGAGTCATGCATCGAGCGTATCGGCCAATGGGAACGTCAGTCGTGCGTTGTTGACACGTATATAGAATTCAAATACCGAAAAAGGCGGACGGACGGACGGACGGCGTCTGCCTACATGGATTCTTATTCCTTTGTTTCACACTTTATAGTGTCGTTGAGCAAATCGAAAGTTAATCTACAATCTAGTACCGATGATGAACAGTATAAGGCATATATTGCAAATGTAAAAAAAATATAATACCGCAATTAATATTCATTTGATTTAGGCTAGCTTGACATGCTTTTTTTTTGTACTTATGATGTATAAGATCACTCTGGACCGATAAGTCATTTCAGCCGAAAAGGACGCAGTGCCGTTCACCGTGATGTAACGCCGATCTGCTTCTTGATTCTGTGACGACGCGAACGAGAGTACAACTCAAATGAGAAGTTTGTGGAGCGCTGAGGGATAGCTCTTTCATAAAACACAAAGTGTGTTCGTTGAATAGGAAACGTTACGCCACACTAATTTTTTATTGGTACTATAAATGCGTAACATTTATTGATAGCAGTAGTTTATTGTTTGCTTGATTTCCACTATCAGCACAGAATCGGTCGATTTCTGCCTGCTCGTCTTTACTGTTTCACGATTTGGCTCCCCCTAATTACTGTGCACTTTCGATAGATATAAATTTTATGTTGAGATCTGATACCGGTTAATAAGGTTACGGTTGAATGCTGAGTGTATCTATGCTAGATACTCGAAGCATGCTACATAACTGTATGGAGCTACGTGTGGTGAAAGAATAGGGGCTTCTGGTAATCAAGCTTTGATAGCCTCGATATTCTCAACCTCATGCAAAAGTGATCGATAGGTTAGGTCGATGGAAGTGAAGCGCCTTAGAAAAAAAAAACAGTTTGCAACGTGAACGGTTACGATCACCAACACAGCACAGCCCCCACCCAACGGATCCGCACATGGCAACCTAAACCAGCTCAACATAAACATATGCACACCAGTATATACATACATTCTACCTAAGTGATTGACTTTTCCTTTACGTTACTAAACTGAGGCAATATATAGGTCGCTAGTAATAGTAGATCGCTCACTTAAGCCGTCATCAACAACACAAACCAGTTTGTCCACGATCCGCCATTCGACAACAGTCTAACGAGGTGTTAGATGTAGCTATTGCTAATGATGGCGTGCCTATTGCTATTGTCACCTCAGAGCCAAGTTTACTGAGGCGAAATTAAAGGACACGCCGAATGTATTCAGCAAGTAGCTCTCTGCTGGTCCTGATGGAACATGACAGCGGTAGCAACACGGGCGGATGGAAAGCAACGGCCTGATCTGTACAACAACGCCGTCAAAGGCTACAGTTGTGTATAGAAAAAAAAACTGTGCCTATTGAGAGAGTTTGAACGGTAAGCTATTTACCCTTCGATGTGGAGCAGAATCGGGAAGACAGCAACGTCTATTTGTTGCTAGGCTGGTAGTGCAAGTAACGCTTGAATTCGCCGTTCGGGCAGCTAAAGCAATCATCGATTTTTTTCAAAACAAGCAGGCCGCTTTTCTATTTTATTGGAGTATTGTGAGAAATTTCATTTACACTGCTAGATCGTGATTGTCGCACAGCCACTTCTAGAGTAAATTCGCACGTGACAGCACAACGGTAGTTTTTGGCGATAGTTGGGTAGGGCACCTCTCTAGAACTTTTTTATAACGCCAGGAATGGTTGTTGTCACAAGTTCATGCGTGTACCTGTTCTCTTGATATCGGATGTATTAAACTTTTTGCATGGATCGAAAAAAATGTCCTTGTACCTTTGTCATTCGTGCGTATATGGTGGCTTCAAACGTAGGTTTCCTAGCAAGGACACAAAACAAGGTTTGAACAGTTGCTTGCCTCGTTCCAATGGTCCGTCTTATCGCTATACAAGTTTCTGTCGGTCCTCTGCTGTACATTAATTTCTTTCGTCGTCGTTCATGTCACACCGTCCGCCACAAGTCTCTGGCATCGCTTACCCATCGGCAGATCATGCCTTTCGTGCTGTGCGTCCGTATCCCGGCCTTTCGAACACTGAGTTTCTTGAAGGTTTACATACGTATGATGAATAGAAGTGGTGACCGCAGCCGCGCCGCTTACAACTGACGCTCCGAAGAGGGACGCTGGAGGATTCAAAAGATGTAGAGTAGTCTTGCCGTCATCCGTGTCCGCAGAGTTAGTCCCTCTACATCACCGCCTGTGCGACGTCCATTTGGAATAGAGAATTAGCCTGTTTGGTTGATTTCCTTTTCTCTACGTTCCGCCCAGTCTAGCCTACGGCCATAGGGCCACAATTGCTGCTCGTATGTGTTTTCACCATTCTATTTTACTATCTCCGTTTACCGACTGGCCTGACGGTCTTTTTACGTACGTAGAAGTGATTGTAAGTTATTCCACAGTACCCTGCCTATGCATATGCGCAATATGCGCTTCTGTTGGAGGGATGAAGACGGGAGGGACAAAGACTGTTTTGCCGTATCGTTCTGTCACTGCCAGACTCAAACCGCCTGCAGCAGCCTGAGTGCATCCTGCAGACTTAATTTGTACCACATGCGTCTATGGCTGCTTGGTGGTGTTTGTCCTGATGGGGGTTGACTGGCTAAGCGAATGTCTGCCTCCTGCCTGCCCCCGGGGTCCGCCTCCGTTTTGATTCTATGTGCAGTTAGTGTGTCGTCTTATGGTGTAATATGGTGTCACAGCAACGCAAAGAACTATGCTATTTGGCGCGATTACGTGGGTACTGCTACAAAAATGTGGCTCGCCACAAGCAGGTTAGTGGCAGTAATGGTGCCGGCGGCGGCGACGGCAACGCCGCTGCTACTCCTGGGTCTGGTGCTCCTCTTATAATTCGTTTTCTGTTTGCCAGAATGATTTGCTTTCTTACTACTACCTGTACGGTTGCCACCTGCACTGCTGGAACCGCTTCTGCTGTTCGTTTTTCTACCACTACCGCTGCTGCTGTTGCTGCCATGACGACTGTTTCCCGTTGCGTGTGAGCTCAGTTTAGTTAAGCGAGCTATCGGCCGAAACTACGCGACCATCGCCAGCGCACGCCCTATAGGAGCGCGGTATGATAGGTGAACGGCGGGCTTCTTGCCCTCGGACAGCCTGTTGGTCGGGCTGGACTGCCTTAGTGTTTCTGCTGCTGTTGTTGTTAGAAATGTCAGGCCTAGCCAAACGATGCCGCCGTAACATGCGTCTGATAAAGGAGTCTTAGGTCTGTGGGGATGGAGGTGCTACATTGAGAGCAGGAGAAGACACGTAAAACGAGCTGGCAAGCGGGGTATTCAGTTGGAAAGGCCTATGAGTACAAAGGGTGTGAGTCGCGCAAAGGAAAGCTGCAGCTCCCACAGGGTGAGGTAAAACGAATCGACACAAGCGGCAAGGAAAGCACCTATGCATCGGATTGCCTTGTGCCGACTGGATGTTATCCCGCAACATAACGAAATTGCTTTTCCATAAAGCCACCACTCCCGCTAGTTCTGATCATAATGAACGTGTATGCACCATAAAAAAGCCAATGGTGATAAGGTCAGCTCTCCTTCAAATTCGATCATTGCTGATGATCAAAGATAAGAAATAGACGAAGCTCACTTGTCACAAGGCCTATCCCGTCCCATACAGGGCAGGAGACTTGGTCTTTGTCTCGTGCGCGATGTAGCCTGTTGTATGTATGTTCCTTAGTGAAATGAGTATCCAGCCAAGCGTGCAGAGTGACCGGATTTGGTAGGACAATGGGAATCACTGGGGACAATAGAGAAGCAACTATATTATAGGGTCTGCAACACCTGAGTGATGTGCCTTGAAAAAACGATATAAGGCGATAACATATCCTCATGTGTTATTTTTTAATTTTATGTTGTCATTAAGCTGGAAGACTTCAGCAAGAGACGGTTCATTTACCATTGCTCTAATTCTCTATGAAAATATCACAAATAATGCTTTGCGATCACATAACGGCTGTGATTCACATAAAATGTGTGTAATGTATAAAGAATATTTTTTATTATATTCCGACGCTTTAATTAGAGGAAGCACGCGCCAGGACCCGACCTTTACCCTAGAGGTGTTAATCAAAAGATCTAATTTCTATATATGATCCTATTGTGGTCGACTGGCGGTTTATCAACAGGAACAAAGTATAGAAAGCATGCGACTGGTTTCTCATGTCGTTTCCTTTTTTTAAATCGAATAGAATTTTCAAACTTCGTCTACATTGAGATACGTTCTGGTTTGAATCAGACAAAAGAAAGAAGCAACTTTAACTTAGTGTTGTCCTGTCGTCTGCTTTTACTAAAGAGCTTCTACAACTGGAAATTTTAATTGCGTTGGAACCCGATTTTAAAATTTCATCTTTTTTAAAAAAGGTACTTTACGGCATTAACACATCGAATTTGATACTCAAACTTGATGCTGTTTCACATAACTTATATGCAAGATTTTCGAAATATTCAAGTCTGGTTCTACTACACTCAGGAGTTCAGACAAGGCGTCTTTGTGTCGGGTCATTGATCCGCCAGCATGCTTAAGTACATTGTTGAAGTAATGCATCGTTATCTTCTATAGTATCTTTAACAATGTATTAGTTCAAATCCCATTTATGGAAATGGCGACGCTCAGACAGTGGAATCGCAGTAATTGGTCAGGGGAAGGCTAGCCATCGTTTCTGCGCTGTTTTGTATGTTGTCGATTCTGGATAACCGTTCCAGCCTGGTTTCAGTGTGTTGCTTCTAGCAACTTTCACCGTTGATAACAAGCTTATATGTATTAGTCTAAAAGTATATCGTACCCTCTATCAATGAGTAAATGTGAACGTAAACAACTACTAAAGTGCCTATCGGACCATTGAGCTGAACCGGTCCGGATCTACATCTCATTGCAACATCTCCCAGCACTTCCTACCTTGTATCTATATAATTTATGCAGCGTCTTCTTCAAACAGAAACAGTCAGAACTCTGTAAATGTTCTAATTTCGGTTAAACTTAACATTCGTCGGTGGCCGTCAGGGTTTTGTCATAGCTGACATCGGTTGTATTTGTGGTACTAACAAAACGCTAGAAACGAAACATCCATTATGGAAAATATAAGAAATCTATCTACCGAATACAAGCGAACATTAGATTCATCAAACGTTATCGCGCGGGGCAACCTACAGTGAGATTAAAAACTTTTTTTTTTGCCCAAAGTCGCTGATCTAAGTTATTGTCAGTTACTTTATGTCTTCAGAAAAGGCCACTTCGCAGCAATCAGTTTTCAAAAAAGTCGAAAATTTCACAGATTAGAACAAAAAGCCACTTCTAGTTGTGTGAGATTTTTGATACGGAAATTAGCGACTGACGAAAAGTATCTACTGCCGGTTGAATCGAACGGTTAGCCTCGTAAAGATTCTTTGCGCCTTATGGCCTGCTTGATCCTTCTGAACCCTTGTGCTCTGAAAAGCCTATTCTACGATGGGCAAAGAAGTGAGTTGTACCAACTTGTTTTATATGCAACAAATTTGAAGGGCACTTCAAGGAGTGTATTTGTACCAATATGACTTGACAATCAATCACTATTGAGGTGGAGTTTAAGGATTAAGGAGGATTACTTTGACAATGATTAGTGAATGCACTAGGTCCAGAATTAAAGCTTAATCGGTGTTGTACCGGATACACATGATTAGTAAAACCGATACTTTTTGTACAAGGGGAAATCTCTTCGAAATAGAGGTATTTCCTTTCGTTTCAATGCACTCTTAGAAGCGATTCATTAGAAGAAACATTTCGGACATAAACTTCATATATACATATATAGCTCTAGAATTTGGTGCTTTTCTGTAAATATATCTGTCTGTGGTGCTCTCTGGCCCCGTCAAAGACTTAAGGACAGGTTAAGAAATAACTAAGCGATAGATAGATAGATAGTATCAGTTCGTTTGCCTTTGTAAAGCTTCTTATTCCATTGAGCCTGCTTGCTTAAAGCTATTGTAATGACACAGCGAGCTACAAGTTCTAAACGATGCATTGTCAAATAATTGTTAACCCTAATAATCAACGATTGCGCTGACGTAAAGCGGTTACGCGAGTCCTATTAGTTTGTATTGGAACTAATTTTATGGTACTCACGGATGTACTTCAGTGTAGTCTAAGGAAAAATTGAAAATACGCTGGCCGGATGAACCTAATCGGACGAGTAGTCACTTAGCTTTCCCTTTAATGCTAAAAAATCCAGACAGGTCGTTCGCCATTTTTCCTGGCATAGTACTTCCTCGATGTCAATTACCTTTTTGTATTTCGTACGGGTGAACGGACAATCGACTAAACCAGCCAGCCAGCCAGCCAGCCACTTGGAATACGTTTACAATTCACTCAAGTTCTTAACCATTTATGAAAATGATCGTATTTTTTAAAAAAATTCAGGTCTGGAATGAATAAGTCAAGGTACCCTTTCAAACTAATCATGCGGTCAGCCAAAAATGAAATTATATTTTTTAAGGCTAATATTTTTATGAACTTGAGCGATTATGGGTGCAATATATCAAAAAATGCTATCTTTAAATTTTATTTATTTTCAATTTATTTATACCATTATTACCATTTGACCAGACTGACTCGACAATGCCCGAAGATATATTATATCTTGTATTTGTATTACGCTGGATATTATAGCTTGTTATATTATAGCTAGCCTTGCAGGCAATAGCACCACAGCAGAGTTCAAATAGCTAGGAATGCGAAAAGTTCCGAAACGGATTCATGGTTACCTTTGACACACCGAAACTGAAATGAAAAGACAGACGGTAGCTTCGTGGAATCATGCAATGCCGTGGCGTGCAGGATGTTACAGGACGGATCTATGAACAAAAGCTCGACAGAGCCCGGTAGTTGAGTAAAACAGAACACATATGATGTTCATTATTGGAGCAGTGCACGAAAAATGAATAATGAAGAAAGAAGATAATATCTGCACATACAACAATGACTAATGAAAGGCTTAATAAAATGTTTAGCTCGTTACGTGATTATGCTGAACTCGGATACGGCATAACATCAATTTACCGCCCGCAATAAGCGGCTTGACAGACCCCTATGTAAGAAACATACCTTGTCTTAAACATAAAACGTCTGAAAAGTTTCCATTCAATGCGCTGTTGCGTTAGCGAAGAGGCTCCTCGAGAGACATAAATCGGCCTTAGGACGCGAAACCTATCCAATCGGAAATAGGGAATTTACACTTAATACTTGTGCAATTTTTTTTATAAACACCTGCCCTAATTGTCGCGCACGTTTTTCGCGCTGCGTTTGTGGTTCATTTTTTCAACGCCATTCGTGCCTAGTATAGATCCCGTGGCACTTCGTGATAGTGAAATAGTTGGCAGACTTATGTAATAGAGATCCAATACTTGCTGTTGGGTTCGTTCTCGTGTTCCGCATATGCGTCCGCCTTCTTCTTGATTTAAGGAAGCCTATCGTTTGTATACAGCGGCCGTCGCGTCGTTGTCGTCAACATGCTTGATATAAAAACTCAAGCTATCCATAGCTTCTGAACAAAATGCCTCACGGCCTCTTTAGTATTCTTCTAGGTTACACGACTAGCCGTCTCAGAGCTCGGGTTGAGGAGGTAGTAAATTCGAAGTTTATATCTGCGAGTACCTACGAGCGCGTCTACTGTTCGCGTTTACCGATTGCCCTCCACGGATCAATCAGCGAACAATGAAATCCGATTGTGGGCGGTACCTGGCTTTTCGAAGCTCGAAAGAGCTTTTAGAAGAAAGATATTGTTGATATGTTTTCATTTCGGACCATAGACAATACGCATATGTGGTTACACAAATTTGATTGATTTCCGTCCCGAACATCTCAGAACGAGTTAACATACTACCCAATAGAACGGCACTTAAATATACACACAAACAATAGAGCGTGTATATATACACGTGCGCTACCGAAAGCTATTACGAAAGAGAAACATGTCGTGATCTTTTTGCCTTTGTCGCTAGTTCCTTTGTTTGCTACTTTTTTCCTTTAGATCTTTGATTTTGAAGGTTAGTCGCGTAACATGTATAACGTGTTTAATCTCTACTCAATTTTTGGCATAAATTGCGTCATTCACATACAAAACATACGTTTGTGTTCGTTCGTATGTGTGGTACGTACATTTTCAGCTAAGTCATGTTAAGCGATACGTTATTCCCCTACAAAGCAAAAGAGGATCACGATGGAGCTAACTGGTTTTTATGCAACACATATACAGCAGCGCCAATTGATGAAATCAACCAAAAGCTTTTATAGCATCGTATTTATTTTTAAATTTGGCCAGCCAGATGTTGTTGTCGGGCGGACGGGAAGGCGGT
This sequence comes from Varroa jacobsoni, assembly GCF_002532875.2. Classification (NCBI taxonomy): domain Eukaryota; kingdom Metazoa; phylum Arthropoda; class Arachnida; order Mesostigmata; family Varroidae; genus Varroa; species Varroa jacobsoni. Next base: position 60,995 of record NW_019214040.1, on the reverse strand, counting down.
TCACAAAATAATATTAATACGATCGTAAAATGCACTATTAACAACAAATAAATTGCCCCTTTCTGGCGAAAAAACGTTTTAATATACAACGCTTTGATGAACGGTACATATTGAAGGGACTGGATCCGCTAAATGGGCACCGTATACGCAGGGCGCGTATGCCAGAGCGTTACATGTTGAAATGCCATTAACTATACATAGACGTCGGGGAGATGCTCTACGCTTCTTCATATCTCAGTCCTTCTAAGTGTGCTTCCAAAAAGTGCCAGTTTTTTTTTTACATACGTCGAACGGAAATTGTTTTTCTTTCAGATTACTTCTAGTTTAAACGTAGGCTGTTTCTACTCTTTAATTACACGATAACAAGGGCTCGAATAAACAGAAAGTTTGCCTAGTACTTTTTCGGATTTACTTTGTAGCGAAGCAGGAGTTTCTAGGGATTGACAGTTATGCCCAGCGTATAAACCACTTGCTTGTCAGAGTTATTGTCTAATCGTGAATGTCCATTGGCATTATTATAATAATTCTAAATCAATTTCGCTTAATAATTTGAAAAACTGGTGACCTTGTATGCTATGTATATATTATTCTAAGAGTAAACAATATCGTTAAACCTAAAGCAAGCTGTTTTGCTGTAAGCTTAGAGCGGTACAACATGTTTACTAAACTGTACGTACTTAACCCTGCATGGGTATTAATTGCTTGGGCACGATCGCGTTCCGGAGACGACGAACTTGCTCCTTATGTCTTAGTAACAATAATAATAAAAGATTTACTCCAAATCCCAGATTACCATAAAGTCTGTCTCGTCCACGCTTATTCATGTACAGATGTGCCTTAGTTTACATATACCCAAATATCTTCCTAAATATCATCTAGTAGAAGTGGTTTACCCATCGGTTTCATAGCCGTACTAACATCTCCTGTCGAACGCACTTCTCTATCTTGTCTATGATACGACTTCTCAACAACGTAATATGGTGGCCATTCCGCCGCTTTGACATTCGAACGTGTTAGCGCTCCCCGCAATGCACAAAATAATAGAATACTGAGATGTTTGTTGCTTTTTCTTTATGGAGAATTTTATCCGAGCTCTTTAATGGGGTGCAACTGACGTTATGTGCGTGGGATACAAAAAGTTACAGAACAGGCCTCGACAGAGACCCACCGTACCCGAATTTCAAAGTAAAACAGACCCTGATATCTAGCTTTTCGCTTTTCGTCGAGATCGAAAATCTACTGGAGCCGCATACTGCAAAGACGCCTTAATTGGGAGGATTGCTCAAGCGGATCTCGTTTAGGCCAAAGAAAGAAAGAAAGAAAAAGAAGGATATGAAAGGTGGACTTTACATTGATCAGACAGCTTGAGTCGATGGAAACCACCTGAAAGCACGAACACTGGCACCGTACAACTCGTACATTAATCGAAAAACTAAGCTGCGGGCGCTATCATTCAGCATCACGTATTGGTGGGGGTTTATCGATAACTAGGACACTGGGCGCCCCCAAACCTAAACGAGTGGTACCTAAAATGTCTCGGCGTCTCAGAGTGACACGCAGCCACAATGATATATTTCTGTACAAAATTATTATCAGTGGCAAAGTGTTGTCTTTTGTCAAGATAAAACAGAGAAAGAACTAAGTACCTCCAGAAGCTACGTCTAAGCCCAGAGTTCTCTATACAAAGACGATCACGGTTTGGGTTCGGTGGAATAGACAGGGTCTCGTGAGTTAGAAGTGCTTGAAGAACATTATCGACAAAAGTTTACATGGCACAGTCGTGTAAACGAGGTCATCAAACGAATAGAGCCAAAACAAAAGACCCAATCATCATCCTTATCCAATATGTAGAATTTACCTGGTATTATAGATCTGATTGGGCTACCTAGTACAAGATGGGTTGAAAAAATTAAATGTAATATTTTTACAATTATACTATTAATACGGTGAATATGTGACCATATGCAAGCTTGATTTTAGTGTATATGTAAGTTATAACACGCAGTTACGTTAATTCTTTTAGAAGGAACATACGACTACGACTGGACATAAGTTATGCGCACGGTATACCGGACTTGCGAAATAATTTGGTCCCCAATTCTACTCCCAGAGAACACGTGCAGGTTCTCATAATACGCATTTGTTATATTAAAGATACGTTGTCTAATATTACTATTGGTTTGACGGAGATAAATTACTTAATACCTCTGAGTAAATTGGCTTTAAGGCTAACACAATGAACCCCAGCAACTCAAATTTTAGGTTGTCACAAAAGTGTTGACCGTTTTTGATCCAACTGATTTAAGCAAATATATTTTTTGTGTTTATATACTAGTTTAAAATAATATTCATTAAATATGGTGGTTTCTGTGATTTTTGCGGCCTTTCCTCGAAACCAAATGAAAACCATTAAGGAGGCTCTGGGGAGGCCAAAACATGTACGACTCGATTATATAACGTACGTATCATTTGTTCGTAATCGATTTTAGTAAGCTTAAGTCTCTGCAGATGCAACCTGAAATGCACATGTGCTACAGACGACCTGTCGTGTAACTAAAGAGGCACCATGTAAATTTATCAAAAAAATTCTGCTATACACACGCAAACACATAGCACCAGTATCACTCTACAAAATCGACACTATCCAAGAAACAGTGCGAATACGCTTAATCTTACTTCCGTACGTCTAGTGGGATTCGTGCGATGCGTAATGTCAGAAAAACTCTATTTGTTTCTGGTCGTTCAGCCGCGTCCCGTTTCCTACCTCATTATACGTACCTACGCACACAGAAGTCCACATTTGTCCTTTTCTTCCTTGAGTTCCTTTAGTTTCCTTGAGTTCACCTGCTTCATTAGGCCTCTTGTCGACACAACTGGAACGTTTCGATGCGGCTTATGTGAGAACTCAGGTCGCAGTCCTGCAGCTACTTCGGCTTTTTTATTGACATCAGGATCAAAACGATGCAAGTGCCAATTTCTGCCAAGAGCAATCTTCCCGTGAGGCAGGTCACCGCTGATCGTTGGATGTCGCGTACGACCAGCTCCCTGGCAATTGTGGTACCCATTGACCACTCGAAGCCACAGAACAAGCAAACGTACGTCGTGACGCGACGTAGAGAATCACTTAATTAATGTAAAATCGGTCGATTCTTTATCTGTGGGCTTACCACATACAGATATGTTAATCTGGTTTGAAATTTTTCTTAGCTAAATACTAAGGGACAATGATTACAAAGAAGATCTAACATTTTGCCAAACTTAAAATGAAAAGGTTTGAAATACAAACGTTTATTCGGTGATCTCCATTCGACCGAATTACGTTCAACTACAATGCAAGGTAACGACTGTGGGTCTGCCAGAAGAAGAAGAAGAAGTCAAGGAAGAAGCGTTTGGGATAAACACGGTATCGTAATTTTTTCCATGAAAATGTCCCATAACTCTAGAAAACAAGCTAAATCGTCCAGTAGAAACTAAATGCTATCAATTATACTGCTTAAACGAAAAGACCTTGAATGAATTCTAGAAATTTCTCCCTAAGTAACGATCGTGCCCCACGCGTATCGGCGGTAGCAGCAGAGTACGAAAATGAATGGTATGTCTGAAGATAGTTGGCTAACTCGTACCTGTTGATCTTCATGTGCTCGCCTCGAGGGACGATATTTTATGTAGCTGTATTATAGATATCAATCGATCTACCTCATTCTCATTATTATAATCGAGACTCTAATGGTACCTAACAATAGCAGCAATTGCTCCGCCGTTGAGAGAAGTGTATAAGGCTATTAAAATTAACGAGAGAAGTGTATAAGGCTATTAAAATTAACAGAGTTTCTGTTAGGTTATGTCTTGTTGCACTTGAGCACGTTACGTACTCGTCCTTTTTGACTGTCCTTAGCTATTATGTTATAAGAGTGAGGCCAAACAAACGAGTAACTATCGTCACGATTAATTTTTGCGCATGGCAATCGTGCCCTCTAGAATGTTCTTGTTATTTGAATACAGATTATACGGTGCATGAGAAGCACGTGTCGCTGTGCTTTACGTTACAGAAATAATGTATGTATGTATGCGTGCATGCATAATTAATTCTAGTCCAAGTAAGCTAGACGCGAAGGACTACCGTAGAAGACATGTCGTAACGAACAGGTCCCTCTACGGGTTGTTACTGCGTGTCAAGATATGCTCAGGCATAATAACTGAACGCAGACTAAAACAAAGATTCATGCTGTACCCCGAGCTTGATCCACAAACCGATCGGGTTTGTAGGTCCACAAAAACTGCGGACAACTGAGATCTGACAAAATTGAGACAGAAATTAGAAACTACGAAACTAAATGTTGCGTAAAATCATTCGCTAGCAGATCTTTCGCCCTTCGGCAGATAACTTTCACAGTTAAAAGGCGAATCAACAAAGGTTTGAGATGAAACGCGGAAAGAAGCGGAAACGAATCTTTTACCTCTAGTTCTGGCAGTATTTCAAGTAGTGAAGTATCTTTGTTCGCACAACGAACTATTTGAAATTATTACCTTACTGTAATTGCAAAACGGGCTTACACGATAAGATAACAACTTTAAACGAAGCTTACTTTGAAATTTGGAGCGCTTCACTGTCATTTGACTTTGCATCGCCTGTCGAATGATTGTTAACACAGCTGTTTCAAGCAGAAATTGTTAAGTAACTAACATAATATTATAGAATATATGTCTGTAAGAATATATAAGTTAGTGTACTAAGAGGATTCCTCTTTGCTTACAGCCGTATCAATTCTACTAATTAACTAAAAAATAATTTCCGAAGCCTGATTAGGGTAGCGTCATCAGTTAAGGAACGGTTTGGAGCAGAACCGTTGTCCATCGTAAAACAGTTCGTGTGGCATACTGTCTATATTTTCGCATCTTCGGCTTTCTAGTTTGGCTTGTATATGTTGCACTTGATTTAGGAGACTCAGATGTATGCATGTAAACGGCGACCTAGATATATATGTGTATAATAATATGGATGGAACATTACTAGGAAACGAAGTTTTTCCGAACGACGTGACGGATGCACGAGGTTTGTATGAAGAATATTTGTTAAGATCACTTACAGTCCGCTGTCCTCGTGCATAAAGGTCTCTTACCGAATAGGAATTCGATAGAAACGACTCGAAGATTGATCAAAGTCGTCACTTCTTGTAATCCTGCAGTTTTGATAGAAAAATTAACAGCTGTTTTCACAGGAAAGCATTATTACAAATTGGGTCGTCTACATAAGCTCCAGCGACCTATGTTTACCTATTAAAAATCTCTTCGCGAATTTAGAGGTGGTATTTCTGGAAACAACTTGTAGGAGCTTCAAGGCTTAGATCGAAAGTCGTGACCGAGGCGTACGGCATAACAATTTTCAAACGACTGGCTTTCCTGCCCTAAATCGTTGGTGGTTCATAGAGCCCCACCTATGGTCTATATAACCCTATTTAGTGGTACTACACGGACCCGGCAATGAGTGCCTTACATTAATATTTTCTCGACTATAAAAAAGTGGCTGGGAGATCAATCAATAGGTGAGTCTCTTACAAATGTGCTGGTACATTTTTTCGCTCTTATGGCGTCTGCGGCGATATCGTCGTACCCTGTACACCTAAGTTTTCAAGAACAAATGCGTGTTACATGATATTTCTGTGCATTTGCAAGGGGGCCCCAATAAAGTTCTGCTGTGATGTTATTTTATGCAGTATTTGCTACTTTGGATAGTGTTACTATCTGAAAATACGTGAGCACGCATAAACAATAAATAAACACAACCTGTGTGACGTTTGTACCCACCTCTGTAACGATCACTAGTTAACACTCATTTCATAATGGCCATCGGAAAGACTTTTCAGGTGGAGCTGAGCTCATCGAAAACAAACAGCTGAAGCCATTTTTAATCGAGTACACTCATATCCATTGTTTGGCTATTAACTACATATTAATGGTTTTGAACAGAAAAGCTTGGCTTGGTGCCAAGTCGGGAAAATCTGAACGTCTTATGAACATTTCTAAGTAAAAACTTGCTAGATAATTCTGCTGTGTATTTACTATTCCTGGAAAAAATGTAGATAAATACGCTAGTCATTGCCTAATTTTGGCCTTCGATGAAACTTCAGATCTGTGCCTAACAAGTTGATGGTTTTCAGTTGTCTGTATGTAATCACTTTTATTAGCATTATTATTATTAGGTTATGTTAGACCTCAGATCTACCTACTTCGCGCATAAAACTCCTATAAGTAGTATAATAGTGTATAGTACTTGCGGGCTGGTCGCATCGAGTGTTTCTGTAGAATGGTCTACACAGTGATTACTAATACGAGGCCGTTGACAGCTAAATAATCAAATTTAATGCCAGCCTGGCTATAAGAATCAAGCCAAAAAAACCTTAAATATTAGAAGCGAACTATGCGCGATATTTGAAAAAAGATAAATTCCGAAATACGCACTACATTTCGTGCCCTAACCACGACTCTGGTTAAATTCAGCTCCTCGATTTCAAAAGCCCCTAGGCAGTACCCTTTTTTTTGTTAAAGCAAAGCGGATAACGAAAGTTTGCTGACAAGCATTTGTTGCAAAATTGCTGTTTCAAGGATCGCAACTAGGAGATATATCATTGATTTCTCAGTAGCTACTGTGGTCGTTTCAAACGGCCCGTTCGTCGCTTCCAGGCTATGGGACGGCCTTGGCCACTTCCTTTTCAAAGACACGAGAATCTGACATCTGATTCAACGTCGTCTCGGATGCTACAGTGCCCTGCGTGGGACTGATCGCGTAGCGCCGAAAGCATGCTAGCAACGGACATGTCCTCATTGACAGTTGATGTTGCCCACCTATAAGCCTACGTATCTATGTAACAGAAAGAAGTACATGCCGGTTAAAAGTGGTGTACATCGTACTGTTTATTGATAACGTATAGACAGCGGCAAGTCTCGGTTTTACTCCCCTAGGGAAAAAGCTACTTCAGGGAGTAGGTACACGTGAAATTTACTAGGGCAAATGCTACAATATAACAAATGCTGAGTTTTCAATAGTTAGAGAGAAATATTTGTAATCATGAGATAAAAGTAAATCAGCCAACGAAGAAGCAGGGTCATTATTATAAGTGTAAATGATTCTCCAAGTTGAAAGCTACTTTCATACGAACTTAAATACACTAACATAAGAAAAAACCTATTTACAAATCATTAGTAAAATTATTCTTTATCGAACTTTGCTTCTTCTGAGGTCAGTTGTTAGAAGGGTCGCCATTCGCTTCTAATTACTCGTATTTTATTATAGATTACATAACGATATAAGAGAATATATGTAAACAGAATTATTTTATATATATATTTTCACCGGCGGCATAAATACACAATGAGTCATCTAAGTTCCAAATAGACAGGCGGTAGAATGCTAAATGAAGCCTATTACGGTGCCTTTGACCACCTTAAGATAGATGGTTATCACAGTGCTCGCCAACTTAAATCACATTTACACATAATAATTATAATTTTATTGCCTCAAGTCAACCCTGTGTTCGATAGAACGTATTCGATACGGTACCCCATAAACAGCTTGTCAAAATAGACACCCAAACTATGTTGGCCCAGTGTAGTTTTGTAGAAGTCCTGCGATTTAATTAAGCAAATGTATCACGCCGGACATCGCGTATATCATCTCGATTTATTTATCTATCATTGCTAAAGTGCCGTCTGCCGCAACCCAACAACATGTTGGTAAATTTTCGACTAAATAGCTATAGTTTATGGTGCTTAATCGAATCACAAGTACTGGATCTGGGTTTTACAGTTGATGGAACAATGGACCAGGTAAGGTTTAAACTGTACCTAAACAGCCTTCGACTTGTTCGACGAGCAACAGCGCCAAATTAAGGTGTCGATCCAACAAAGCGCTTTAGATGGTACCGTCTAAATCTAATTTTCTTTTTCAAGACCAACAGACATGCGTCCTTCATTTACTTTCTGACTGAAAATCACGCATCATATAAAGAGCTCCGTTCTTCATAATACACTAGTAATAGTAGTGTGCTGAAGACGTTTTTGATACCATTTGTCCTTTTCCTAAGCAATACGTAAAAAAAGTTCAGATGACATTTCGGTTGCATTACCACTGAAAGCACACAAATGGTGAGCGTTTCGAGCTGTTTGTTAATAATATGACTAAGGCTTGCTATAGAAAAAAAATACCGAGGCACAATGCCAGACACAATACTTAAATAAACTGTTTTAAATAAATAATAGCTTAAAAATAAACTGTTTTGGTACAAAGGGAAGAATACGTGGAGCGAGTGTTTAACGGTGCCCTTCCAAATGCCACTTTCTCGTCTCGAGCCGAGTAACTTTCGGTTATACGCTTTTCGCGCCAAAGTACAATACTAATGATAAGTTGGCGGCCAATTAAAGATAATTTTTCACGAAAAGAACTTCGACACTTCCGCACGTCCTCAAACTTATAGATCGAGTTATCAACTTTGTATCAAAAATTGTAAATTAATCAGCGAACTTCAGAATAGAAGAAATCTGTGTTGATTATAAAGCACTTCCCATAGTTTCGTTCATGATCATGTTAACAGGTTCTAGTTGTCCAAAAAAAATATGTACCGTATTTACCTCTTAAGTTAATATGAGGCGCGCTGACTCAGCTCAGTGTCTTCAAGAGTCAATGACTGAGGCCGACTAATTGCAATTAGCAAGTAGCGAACACAAATACACTATCCAAAACATCACAAACTCACTGTTGCCGGCGAAATATAAATAGCATTTTCACTCAGACGATTGAAATGAATCCATTTCCTTTTTACGCTGTAACAACGGTCTTTGTCAGTACCAGTTTACCATAGAGAATCACGAACAGCTTAATTGTTCATTGCAGTAAGAATGAACCACAACAACCTCTTAGGTATGCGGACCTTCTAATGTTCCTCTTCCTCAAATGAGTACAAGCGGTATTGCTTCATGTAGAATATACCCGATAGGATTTGTTTGGATCTTGCATGAAGGTCCAGGCTCACAAGATTCATCCTCTCCGGTTGTAGCCTAGCGGGAAATACTTGTTGAAAGGTTATCGATTTAAGCCTAAAGGATTATGGGAGAAGCCTATAATGGAATAAAATACGCTAGATCAAAGGCAAAAGTCTCAGGCAGGACTTGCTGGCTTACCTTTGCTAGGGAATTTGCAACGTATAAGTGTAACGATGTTAAAAACAGACATCTCCATAGACCATTTCTGCGTACTTTGCCACAATTGTTGCCCTGGCGTTTGGTAACTTTGCGCATAAAGTTAGTCCAACTTTTATACAGTTCGGCTACTGAATCTCTATCTACCCCGTGTAAATACATGGCACTGTACCACAATGGAAATCGTGACCACTCGTTTACAAGCCCACCAGTTCAACGAAATTCAAGAAACATGCCCGATTCTTTGCGTTCCATCGTTCCTCAACAACCCTCTTGTCCATTTGTAGCGCCTTCCACACCGTACGGCCGTGCAATCGATTACCCCTTTTCTTGATACCACACTGTCTAAGATGTCCTCGATGAAAATCACTATCTCAGGTATACATACGTGTGGGAAACATTATACATATGTTTAAGGTGTGACATGTCGCACGGTACATTTTTGTTGCGTACAAAAAGCAACGACTGCCAGACGTGCACAGGTATTGAGGTTCGTGCGCTATCGAGATAGAGACAGGTGGTACTGGGTCCTTGGCGCAGACTCTTTTACACTAGCTATTAAGTGCTGTTTTTTTAAGTTACGAAGGCCGGCTGTAATTATCCACTTTAGTTCGTATATGAAGAAGATGATTTACTGTAATAGCCTGAGTTAGAATTGAAGTGAACGTATCCATCTGCTGTTAGCCAGTATGACCGTTACAGGGAGGTATATTTCGTTGATCACCGAAACAGCTATTGCTGCACTATCATTTTCGAATCTTTTCCGAGGCCAAGTAAAGCCTTTCATTGCCCCTATCCAACCTTCGCAATGAATTCGAGTCAGCTATTATAAATAATAAACGAGCAAGTCAGTATCTATCCTATTAAATATTGAATGATATGGCCTTATATATATATATGCCAAGAGTGGCCTTACAACTGCTCAAATTACTATTTAGTAACTGTTAGCCTAAAGAGGCTCAAGGATGGCTCTTAACACATACAATGTATATGTATGTATAACATTTATGTGAATTTTCAGAAAAATACTTATCTTTTTTTTATCGTTCAAACGCATGTGAAAAGTTTGGTTACATCATATCTACCTGTCTATCTAGAAATACATTGTTTGAACATCAGGAAGCATTGAAACTTCTCGCACCTGACAAGAGTCGTAGCCGGAAACAGGAAAATTCATGTACCTATATAAAATATACAATTTTTACACGTTCGCTTTTTAGAAAGCCCTAGATTTAAGCGGTAACAGTCTAATATTTTCTAAGCAAATTGACTTCTTTCCCCTGTGATTCAGCATTCGAATCCAGAATGCTGTAAATACAGGAAGAGTAACACGACCCACATGAAATAGATTAGACGATAACATCGTCTACAACCCAACTCAAGGCACGGGAAAAACAGCAGGAGCAAGGGGATAAAGCCTAAGCACATTCGCCTCTCTAATCTATGTACGTCTACGCAGATTTTGTATTTAGCAAAATGTTTTGTCTCTCATTCTCCCCTATAGTGGGCGAAAATCTTTAGTTGCCCCCTATTTCGGATACCGTGAAGGGAAGCGGATGAGGCAGCTAAGTAGCTGCACAAACGTCTGACTGGGTGGGGGTGGGGGGGGGGGGGGTCCACTAGCCGTGAAGTAAGTTGCGGGGAACGGCTAAAGGAGGGCCGTTATCACGCGCTGTTCAGCGGAACGTTCATTGACTTCGTGTAAACTTCCAGATCGCACAATTCAGCCTGCTTCGCTGTGCCAGACTTAACCGAATGCTCATTTACGCTTTACTGATTCGTAGCAAATGTCGTACGAGTCGGAATGGCAAAAATGATTTTACATAGTAATAACCTACAGTCAGCTATAAGAGAATTCTCACTCTATTCGTGTTTTGCAATTGGCTAGCTATCCAAAAGTGTAAACAACCTGTTAATCAGGCAGGGTTAGGTTAGTGTGAAAGTAACCCTTGGCAGTTCCGAACACAGTCAGGCGTAAACTGACGTTCGAACACGTAATGCACGTAAGAGACACAAGATATTACCCAAAAATACGAAACAGCCAATGTTGTCAAATATCTCAAACGCAAAGCTTCATAGATGTACGGAATATGGTTTCGAGCTTTAATGGCGGCCTATATCCAGTGAAACAGGATCGAGCGATGGCGTCAACTACCATAATCTTCAGGTTTAAATTCGTGCAACTTTATGCCTTACAGAGTTTGATAGGTGATGTTGCGCACTTCACAACTTCTTTAAACAAGCCATTGATTAGATACAAATCACAAAGGCACAACTCTTGAGGATTTCCTAGAGCGCTGACTTCATTTTGCAAAACAATCAAGAAACACATGTATAACACCTAGCAAACTATCATTAGTCCATCCTGCAGAGTGTGAGAGGTAAACAACACGGCGGATCTAATTCCTGTGACCAGCAATCTCTACTAACTCCATGTACGTCATTGTTCCTGCGTTGCGAGTACATCGTTTCCTTCTATATAAGATAATGGTTTTTCGCTCACAAGCGATTCTTCAACAAAGCTCGCATATGTTCTTCATTAACGAAGTTAAGGTTGCGGTTGAGAAAAGCTAGGCACACGAGCAAACATCGAGCAAGTAGATAGCACTCGTTGTTCCCAAATAAGCCGCAACTAGTGACGGCCATCTTCGACTAAAGATGTCGGTCAATCAGATGATTGTTCAGAGTTACGACGATTCTATGCGTTTTCAACAGTTTTCTTACAAATTGTGTGCTCGGAGCGCTATTATGTGATACGTAGGCGATGTAAACAAATGCAATGAATGGGTAAAGTAACAGCCTCCAACAAGCCACATGATTGAGTACATTAACATAACTAACTGAAACTCCCGGGGAGCAGACTTCGATGTGTAGGAAAAAAACAAAAATACAAGAGCCAAAATACCGTTTTTTACACATTCTAAACCGCTAAATAGGTTATATATCGTGGCTGAATGTTTCCGTATGGGCCGTTTATAGACCAAACTACTTCGCACTCTAGTATTATACGAAGCACCTCTGAAGGAGAATCGACTACTAATTAGCGTTTTTTTTTTGTGATTTAGTAGAACTCATCCATATTTATGCGGCAGCATATGTGATTCAACAATTACCTGTGAGCAAGTTACTCTGCCGGAGCCAGTGTCCGTATACTGTTAAAAATATAGTTCTATTTGCACTGATTTATGTAGAAAAAGTGCCGAAAATAGTGAATCCCGCAATTGGTCCTCAAATCTATTTACTCGTTACTCGACCTTTGACTTCAGTGAATGTTTACACGATGCCGAAACGACGATGCACAATGAATTACATAGCTAATTCTCTCCGTGGCAACAGTGTTAAACAGAAATCAATATGAAGCCTCGGCAAGCATTTTTTCTATCGAGTAAATATGTTCTCACGAAACTGGGTAAAATCTAGGCGTTATTCTGTCACCGGCCAAACACCCGACGAGTCTGAAACGAGTGCCCTATTCAATAACATGTTACCATCCGCAGCTACACATAATAGCTATTGTATCATTGCAAGCCTGTATCATACTATTCTAATAACGTATGAGAAATGGTACCGTGCGAAACATTGCCGATATAGATTGAACTTCAGCACACTGTTTGAGTTAAACAGATTGTCGCCCTTCTATAAAATAATCAATAATATCTTTTTATGCGGCTAGCGATTAAACTAGGATTACACATTTCGTACCTGTGGTTCGTATTGTGCACATTTTACCTACACTTTCATTTCTACAATAATGTTTGTTAGTGAAAAAATGTTGCATTGTTGTTCTATACGTACAACTGGACCTAGCTAGATCAAGGACGAGAAGAAATCTGTGCTTAGTTTGATAGTGAATTATGTGAGAGACGGTATTGTTTGCGCACGCAGACTTGTTCAATACGTACCGGGAAAAATGGTTCGTAATTGCTATCGACGACGTCTATGTAAGCTGCAACCTTCAATCCAGTCACCCTTTTTGAAGCTGAAAGCTTGCTTAAACAGGTCAAGAGCACTCGCTAAGCTTAGTTCCTGGCAGAACCGTTTGTTTATGCTAGCAGCATGCCCGGCTGACGCTCCATTGATGTCAACGCAACAATACCAAGGAGAAACGATTTAGATAAGATATCCTATCCTAGGACTTACCTCATCCGGCCAGGTAAGTGTGCACTATTCTAGCGGAGGGGCCTGCTAAAACAACGTAGTCGACCACAAGTTTTCTCATGCCAGTTATCATAAGGAATATACCGGCTAACGCTCGTGTACGCGTACAAGTCTAGTTTAAGCAGCTCATTCCGTCCATCACATGTAGCTCAATTATTTCTAATATAATCCTCCTTTATTTTGCCTTTACGGCTCGAAATACACAAACTAGATAGGCCCTTAAGAACTGTCGACAATATAATATTCGTATCGTTACGCAACCAAAAAAAAAACATCTGTCATGCCTCATGCAATCTGCGTTAGCACCTCGTGTTCGACAATACCTATGCGCCCTTGAGTCATCACTGAAAAAAACACTGGCGACGAAGTGTAACAGAACAGCTAGCGGAACGCTCTGTGTTCGTCAACCATCGAATTCGATGAAGCGGTTTTCATGCAGTAAAGATGTACGAAGTCGACCCCCACAAAAGGAGATAGCACAGTACAATAGCATTATCTCAATGTTGGTAGTCATTTGTCAATATGTTCCCCAATGCATATAGCAATTTTCATAGTGACATTCCTCTTGTGTCTGATGACGTCAAGAACTCGGGTTAGCAGAAAGCTCAGGTTGGCTAATAACACACCACCTTTAGGGCGCGGGGAGAAATTCAGTGGAAACTGTGATATACATCTTGCACTAACACATTGCCGGTCTTCCAGCTATCAACGACAAGTACCGCAACGTAGTGTGCGGAAAAAATAGACGTGTTCGTGAAGCCCCGCCAGCCACCCAGATATCGACTATGATATCTAACAGCAGAACATCGCTAATGGTAATAGGCACAAACAAAACCTATATATATATTGAAAAATTACTTATGTTCGCCTTCGCTTTATCATGGTCATTTACTAGAGGTTGTCAGCCACCCATCAGGCTTCTATGCTTCAACTATTTACGTTACTTTTATATTATAACAGCATTTCGCTACTTGAACAGACTATTCTAGGCCTACGCGTATGGACCATTGCCTATATGTGTCCTTTTGGCACTGAAACCTTGAATGCTGTGAAGGCTTTCGTTTTTATAGCCACATCTATAATACAGTACAAGAAGATCTATTAAAACTCGATCGTTGACAAAATGCATTGTTGTACCATTGTATCCTGAATTTTAGTACCTGCTATTTTAGACCAAATGTTTGATGGTACCAGTGTTCTCTATTAGAGGGTGCTTCAACTATCGATCTGCTAATGTTCTTGTGACAATGCAAAATACTCATCAACTAACTCTGTCAAGCTTTACGAACAGTCACTAGCACCATATATCGAAGTAACAGTCGAACTTCTTCCCGCCCCCTCCCGCCGATTCAATCCTAAGTGGTACTTTTTATGACACACTCTGCGAAATTAGGCAACCAAAAATTAAGCATTTAAGTAACTTGCATTAAAAATCTATCAGCATAAACTGCTTTTTTTTCCCAACGTATGGAGTATTCTAACTAAATTGGTCAATATTGTTATAATTATTATCTAGCTAATACGTCAGTATCTATTTATTGTATCGATTTTATCGTTAACTGGAAGTTGTAAGTATATGTTTTTAGGATATTTTAGCCAGTGGCATTCTCGGAGAATAACTTCATTGAATATATAGATGGCTCAGTTATTTTTTTCATTTTTGTAATTTCAGCTGTTTTAAGGTCATACGCTTAAAGTTCCGAACTTTAAATACCAAACAGGCTAAATTTTCCGAAGAACGAATAAGCAACTAACCTCTGCAGCAGATATCCAGTATTGTTTTCAAAGATTGTATTTGTTTCTAAGCCATTGTTATTGCCACACCCTGCGGAAGTACCTGCAGTTTAGTTATGTATTACTCCTGTTCCTAACAACACACTATTAAGCATTGTATATACAAATTCCCACAAGTAGAATTCGGCGAGATTCGAAAGAGATCCAGTAAGAGTTAGATGCGATTGTCATTAACTAAAACTATCTAACTTGTAAGTTAACTGAGATTGATTTTATGTTTCAAAAAATGATGATAGCATTACCTGAAACGATCGGGTTATCCGACTCTGTATTATTCTAACTGGACTGATACAAATATATCTCAATGCAACGTTCGCCCTATTAACGGAAGTTAATCTAATAAAACGGTTGCCTAAAAAAAAGTACCGCCTACAGTTGGCAGGCTGTTGTGTCATTAATAAAGAAGGTATGTTCTAATCCGGCTAGCATGCCCTTGCTTATGTCCTGTCTCGCTAGGATACGGGACATCGACATGGTAACTTGTCAATACAGAAACGCCCTTAGCCATATCGTTCGGAAGAGAAGGTCTCAAGAAAAAGCACGATACTTCAGACATCGAGGTGCTCCTTTGGATTTCGCACACGAAGTGAAACATATAAAGGTTTCATAAAGAAATCATATAGGAAACAAACGTTTGTCATTAGAAGAATTGATGTCCACGTGTGTCTCTGAAAGGGCGCGGTTCAGTTGGTACGAGCTCGGTTTACAAAACGGGCTGACCATCACAGAAATTTTTTGGCCAAGAATTTATTTATGCCTAGGCCACGGAAAACGGCACCCTATAAATAAAACAAATAATACACGTAAGCTGAACTCTATAACATATAATAGCCGTGTTCGTGTTTAATTGATACCTGGTCAGACTGGCAATTTATGCAGATTCACGCTTACGCTGTAGTGCGTCACGATAATCCAACGCTGTAACGTGGGTAGTGCACTAAATTGTGTAAAACCCAGTAATTAAATACAAATATATCTCTTTCTATCAATGTAAAGAATATTAAATTGCGATAGGTTTTCAGCTGCATGAAGCGTTTGGTGCTATGTTATGACTCACAATTAAATGTGTTATTCTTATGACCAGTTTACTTTGTTCTATTATGTATAGCGTAATTATATCTGTGAAACCATATATGTAACCCTTGCTAGGGCGCTTCATGGAGATATTCATCAAGACCGTATTTACAGGTTTTACAGCTGACCCATATACTTACAGACGCTTTTACGTTGTTCGTTACATTCGTGCAGAATTCATCTCTTGCTTGCGGACGCTCAGTCATTCCTCCCGACCACTCTTCAGCACACTCGGACAACAGCTTTCACTCAGCTGTAAATAGAACCTTTAAGAAACAGCTCAACTCTGGTCGATTTTTTGCTTCCTTGGAATTTGAGCGACTACCAAGGGCTTTTTCAGACGTGGACCATTCCCATTACCAAGATCATTTACCTTGATGTACTATATATACACATATAGAGAGCACTGAATTCATCAATGTTTTCTGCACAAATCCGCTGAAATGATGGAACAAACTTAACAGTGAAAATAAATCCATTCAGACAAAAAATTGGCTGAACATTTTACATTTAAGAACACAGCTTTTCGCATTCTACATATAGAGTAGTGTGTTCCAAGATTTATAGGAAACTAATCACAAACAAATCCATCTTCTAAAAACAACACGATTGTAGCTAGACCATTAATTGTTATATGATTAATCGGAGTATGTGCGGATTACATTTTGTTCTTAAGGGTCTTTGCTATCTTAGTGTTTTTTTTTTTTTATCTTTTGTTAAATGCTCATAAGAGAAAGTTTGGGTGAACATCTACCATCTTTGAGTTTCACGTTAACAATATGTGTTTATTTTGGCCAGTTTCCGCTCAGAAACGACTACTGAGCCAGCGAACCAGCTGGAGTAGCGTCGCTCGCTTCGTTCTATATACGATGACCTGTAATCTTCGAGGCGGACAAAAGGAGCCGTCCCACAGGTAGGCTTCCCCCAATGCAGGTATATGATTCAGTACGTCCAGCGCATATTTGATTTTATGCTTATATCCGGCAGGCAGCTAAGTGAGGAAACACATTTCCGCGCATTAAATGGGATAAACGTTGTAACGTGGGAAGGAAATCTCGTCATCCATGTGGTAAGTTCTAGACCACGTTACTTTAAAAGCAGCTGTAAATAATTTAGTCAGGCTTGTTTGGTAAACGAATGAAATTACTTAAGAAGAAAAAGCGAGATAACTTTAATCGTTTTCTTTTGCTTTGCTTACCCTCTGAGTTTAAAGAAACCTTTATTATTAATAACGTATTGTTATGCAGTTTCTCGATGTCCTATTTTCTAGTTAATTGCATCTACATTCGACAGATATGACGCTTTAGCTAGCTCTACCGAAACTAGTTCAACGTAGGCTTGCTGTGAGTGACACAAAGGCTGGACGTACCTGGTATGACGGTATGTATCCAACCAACAGACCCCGCATATAATGTTCTATTCAGCTTATTTACATTCACTCACGTTTCTGTCATCTGTAACTTGGTCCAGTTTTTGATTTTAGGAGACGCCGCATCGGCGTGCTAATGGGAATCATATCTGGGAGGTTTATCTGTATCAAGCAGCCCGAAAGAGGTAAGACAGCGTCTGCTGGTAAATTGTGAGAAACATAATTAGATCCTTCCTATTGAGTTTTTGTTAGTGGTGACAGATATTTGCTGCGGCAATCGAATACGATAGCGTACACGTTCAAATCATGGACATTGTAGCTAGGCAAACGTATTTATTTTTGAGACCCGGGAAAAATGGTAGTCACTAAGCTTACTCCTCTAAATGGCCGTTGGCTATATTGGGAAAGCACACTTCACACCAAGTCAAACCACCATTTGCTACGAGCATGCATCAGTTATTTGGATTTATTGACCTTATATGCAGACTGGCTTTATTTTTCCCAAAGCCTCCTTCTTAAACAGTAGCGTTTATTTGGTAAGAGTTCCGGTTCGAACTACTCAGAATGTGTATTGTTTATCATCGAGCTCGAAAAGGGTCTAGAATACAAAAGGAAATAAAACACACTGGCAGCAGCGACGGTCATATATATAATGCTTATTTGCCCACGGAGCTGGTTTAGCTGCCCCGATTGTCTGCACAAAAGGATAGCTCGAATGTTTATTCATCTCACTCCTATGTTCTTATTTAGGTTGGGTCTTAATAATGATCATAATAATTCGACTGGACACCACCAAATGTTTCGGGAAACATTATTATAGCTTCTGTCGATGGAAGCCGTTGTTAACAATTTTGTGCTGTAAAAGTACCAAAGTTGAAGCAAATGCTTTCTTTACAATTTGAAACGATACTTCAGCTAAATATGCGCACTTTTTATCAATCACCTTCCGCCACTTCTCTAACAACACCACAGTTCCTAAGCAAAAATTGTAACAAATGATTTTTTTATACCGCCATTAATTCTAAATTAGCACCATTAAGATAGTTCTGCAACAACCGAAACAAACTTTTTGTCCAAGTTCTTTCAATTTTTCCCGGCTAGTTAAAGACGTATGTGGTTTGGCATTGTCAGAATAGGACTTGGGAAAATGTCAAAATGGGAAATTTGTTCACAGGACGCTTTTCCTGTGCACAAATTTCAGTGAGCTTTTTTCAGTGACTTATTGTGCTCTTGCTAGTTGCTGACAGCCAATCGTTCCTATAGACGCCAGCAGCTCATAATACACGATTCCAGAATGCATCAAAGATCCAGTACCATCTTATTTGGCGTCAGTGTGGGCTATTTTAAAAGGCGAGGGGAAAGTTCCCGCGTGTTACCCTCGTCTGTAATCCGGTTTTCGCCGGCCAAGCGAAATGGCTCGATTTTATAGAGTATCTGTAAATCTGTTTTGCAGATCGAAATTTGATCAAATCTGGTGATCGCTAAATATCGGACTTTGCTATAAGCAGCTTAAAGCAAAACGTTCAAAGCTCTTTGACAGTGAATATTTGGTTCGTTGGCGACACTATGGCTATCCAGGCTGGTTTTTTGCTCAACTTCCGCAATAATTCCATCGGCTCTTTCGCAGCCGACAACTACGGGGAATTTTCAGGACAAACGACAGAACCACCTTTGCGCCATTTTTTTTGCGATAACGCGTCCTCAGCACTTGCGCTTTAGTCGCAATAGAATAGTGATTTTTGGCAAACACTTAATGGCGCTTGATTTTACCTACCCATCTTCCACTGCTAAACCTCGGCTTTCAAATACACGAACACTGTATATCTTGAGATATGTGAGCTTAAAACTTTTATCTAGCTAGCTAGCTAGCTAGGAAAATCATCAGCGCTCTTTCGACAAGCTCATATTTTGTGAGAATCATCATGAAAACGGAACATAACTTGATTCTGCTAGCTTATAATAAGCAAACGGAATTTTCACAACCAAACGGCCACTCCAAACCGGTTCTCTGAATTAAAAAAATGCACGCGCCTTTTAGACAAAGTTTTCTCGTGGGTTAAATGCGAGGCCTCATGAGATCAGTTGGGTTAAAGTGAGGCTTGTGGAACAGCGAGTAAATTATCGGCTTCAGTTCTTCCATGCTCGTCTTCAGTTCTCGTCAAACCACTTGGTCGAAACGTAGGAATACCTGCCTCGATCGATCAGTTTCCAGTCTTGATTTATGCGAGTAAACAAATCGTTCTGCCAACACGCGGAGGTGGTTCTGATGTGATTAGGATTTATCTCGAATGCGTTTAGAAACTGGGATAAATCAGCACGCCCTATCGACATGTTCAAAAAACCCAGAAATAAGCTTTATATGTAAGCGGCATAAAGAAAGACTAGCTGAATATGTTCTATACATTTACATTCTTAATTAAGCAGGTGACACCATTTGAAGATAATAGGTATTATCTTAATACATTTAAGTGATTCGAAAACTTAAATCGTGCAATGAGGGTCACATTCATAAGCACGTGGCGGAAGAAGTCGGCCATTTTTCGAAAGGGTAATATCGAAGGAAATCTATGTGGAAACGCGTTGTGACTGTAACGAAAGTTAAAATTAACTTATTCTGAATAGGCAGTCTGGTTTAAGCGACTATCGGACGCGTTTTAAAAATAAATTATCGCTATGTGAACTTATAGTTTGGACTCATGTGTCTTTATTTCTCTGAGATGAACCTTTTGACTATAATCAAAGGGCCATTGAGCGACTTTTTGGAAAACTCCGATTTACTCGTTCGAACATCGTCTTATTCAGACAGCTCGAGTATTTCTAGCGGTCGCAAAAATAGGCACATACATTGCTCCTAGTCCTAAATGGTCACATTTTCATGGCAAACCAAGAGCATTTTTGTTTTCGCCTTATTGGGACGCCGCATGACAGTTACTGCATTTACATGAATCAAGCGCTGCCGTCTGTTTGTGCCGCTACTCGCCCTTTTGTAAATAGGCGCAACATTTTAATCAAAACGCAGTAGCTGCGGCTTCCCCTAAATGTAAATGCAGTCGGCATATAGATCATTTTAAGAATCGACACACGCACACACACGCAAGTTTCTCTATTCAACGCCATACGAACCGACGACTGTACAAGGGCGGGCGCGATGGAAATGGCTGGTGGTACAGAGCGGGTGGCACAGTGTCTATATTCTTCGCTATTCTCCTTTCTTGCTTTGGCCAAAGGCAACTTACCCGCCATACAGATAATCTATTCCGCAGGCAGACAGATGGACCAGCATGCGCTCACTTACAACCACCCACACAGGCGTCTCTGCCGACCAGTGCGTTTTCACTCAAAGACATGTAAAGACCACTCCTGTTATAATCACCTCTTGTTTTGGCCTGGCTAGACGCGGCCCAGGACTATACTTCAAGTCAACGACCAGTTCGGTCTGCTCGGGTCTTCTGTCACATGTCCTTGTGTCCTTTGCTCGCTCTCAAAGACGCTAGAAAGAGAAAATCTAATGACAGATCGCGAAACTGTGGTAAAGATGATTAAAAAGTTGAAGAAAAATATGATTAAAGAGGGCATGGCACGGATTCGTTTAACTAAAAGCTTCAATTAACTGCCGTAATGCGTCTTTCGTCATGGCGTTATCGTCGCATCCCTCCCCTTTTTCTCGTAGCGGCCGCTTGTTCACGTATGGCTGCCGTGGGCGATTTAGTCAGATTTTATCGTCTAAGCTAAAATGAGCGCGCAAAATCATTCTTCTCCCGTTTGAGCTGTACCGTAGTTTGCATCCGCTACCTACCACTAGTAGCGTGCGTCTTTGTTCTTCGATGCAAATATTGATGATGGTTGCCATGGATTCCAGCACGCACTTTCCAGCCTATTCACCTCAGTTGCTAACGTAGCCGCTTTTAATATCATACTTGCTATAATTAACGATAACGACAGTAGTAATAACTCGTCTGATACTTGATAGTTCCTTCTGGTTAGTGAAACACATGACAGCTGCTGAAGTTGAACGAGGCAGCTTTACAGCTCGGTGGCGTGCGGCACGACGGCAAAAACGCACGTGCCTATCGTTCACTTCGTTGAACGAGAGAGAAAGAAGGCAAGAGAGGAAGCGCGCGAGCTTCACACTGAGCCGCACATCCAGGCCCACCTCTTCTTACAGCCCACTCTTGCGACGTGCTTATAACGCAATACAGATGTAACTTATCTTAAAGGCAATCGATGCTTTCTTGTCGCTACGTTTGGCGCGTCGGTAAATTATTCTGCTCCCTTATATAGATCACTAAATCACTAAGAATCTTGACTGAACACAGGAAAATATCTAGACCTAAACAGCTTAGAGGGCATCCTCGTATCGAAGTCGCAATCTAAACCATGTAAGAGGCGCTTTTTAAGGAAACAGATGGTGAACGCTGGAACAAAAAGCGCACGAACCTTTTGTGTCCAAGTTAAATACATTTTTCTTCTACCCAACATTCGGTCTCAAATACCATATATAGCTTTTTGGTTTTAAAGATCTTCGATCTCAGTAAAGAAAGTCATGGGATGTGGGCAGTTGTTTTTCTAGCTGCTCGGCCTCTGCATGTGCCCACAATGTTGTCGGTAACATCTTTTTCAATTGGCTGTGGTCATCCGAGCTTTAAAGGACTACACCGCTCAGTGAAACACACGCTAGTGCGATCCTAGTAAAAGGTAAACAGGAAGATTTATGAAGTGGAATTTAGACCGATTGATAAGGTTAGAATCAAATATTGAAGAAGGCCGGATCTTAAACATTTAGTCTCCTTTTTTTTTTGTTGGTTTTATAAACTGTTGATCTTGAAACGAAATCTACACATGTATTACAATGTTAATAGACGAGCTAATATTAAAAGCTAAAATGACCTAAAAGCGTAATCGGGATCGGAGCTGGGGATCGGAGCCGCCGCCACCCCAATTCTGCTGCTTAAACTGCTTGTTCGCAATCGGCATTCAAAATGGACGAGTATGTCTAAATCTATGAGGGACTGCATGACAAACACTGTTACAAGTACTAAATATGTAGTAAGGCTGGACGATTCTGCAAAACAAAAATGTGCTCAGCGGTTTTCGTGGAATAACTTCATTAGTTTCTGCATTTGGGGAATGATGAAATTACGTAAGACTTACAAAACAATTTGAGGTAACTTAGCTCTCGTTACAAGCTGAGGCTTTGGGTTTATAATGTATAATGTTTAAGTTACGTTTCAGATAAAAATAACAGGTTCTTAGTGAGTAAATCGTTATCAGAGATGAAAGAGTCTCATACGAACCCGGTATTACGGGAACTCTCGCCACCCAGCCATGTGTGACATATACAGCTTCCCATTCTGGAAAATAATTCCGAAAGCATACCCAGTCAGTCATATTAAAAGTACAGAAATTTTATAATTGACCTGTAATTTTATAGTGCACACGGTATGAAGGACGCAAGGCAATTCATCTTGTGCACCAGGTCTCATTAATGTCCTACCCGTTATTAGTGCAATTTGTCCTTGTGGGCGCGTACCTTTATGAAACGGACGGTGAAATTCTGTCGGTTATTTCTCGATTGACTCTTTTAAGCAAAGGTCTTATAACTCATATAGCTCTCGTCGTCGTAACTTTGTTGAGAACTCACCTTCCAGTTGATGAATTGATGATAAAAAACTATTTAGCCAGTTAGGCCTGGTTTTATTTTCATACACAAAAGGCGTGACCGGCAATTGTCATATGATGATAAGAAAACATATCTAATTATAAACAGATATAACGAAAAGTTATAAAAACATAAATTTTGTATACGACCACTTCTGCAAAGTTTATAATATTCAATATGTTGAAATCAGTTATGTGAGTGGCTGACAGTACGTGACGTAAAGTAGTGAAACCGTATTGCACGGTTTGATCATTCGACTTAGATGGCACCTTCTTAAAAAACAATAGCAGATAAGTCCGACATCGTATTCTCGTACTCGCAAGTAAACTGACAATCCGTCGAAGTTTTTAGGAGATGGGAATTCCCGTTTCAGCTTTTTATGAGGAGTGCTGTGTCACATAATAGGTAGACATATTTGTGTGTCGCGGTGAAGTGTGGTATAGGGACTCGCTTGAAAAGGTTAGCTTCAATCAAGTAAGCTGCTTCGTGGATAGATACTCCTAGATCAGGGTAATGTCTTACGATGCTACAGGGGAGGTTTCAAGATCCAACAAAGCAAGCACACCTTTGAATAAGAGCTTCCATAGCTTCCTGATAGCTAGAGCCGCCACAAATGTCCTTCATGTTGCTGCTCGAACTCTGTTCAGTCGGAAAATAGTGTCATTTTCTAATGAATGGTTGGTTTTCTCTTTCTCTTTTCTATGCCCACTATCTCTTCGTTTATTGCTTTTAGCTGGTCGAGTGAGGCCTGGGTGGTAATACGTTTTCGCGACAGTGTTGGGAGGTGGTTTGTAGTACAACGCTGCACTTCAAATTTTGGGATGGGCACATAATGCATTTGGTCACGGGTGCTCAGCTGAGCCTTGAAAATTGCCGCTTTCTAGTTCTACTATAGGTTCCTGTGAGAACGTTGTGGGTAACGTATTTGCCTGCTAATTTTAGGGACTTGTTGTGGCGCTACTTTAGAATCCGGATATAGACACACTGTTAGTTTCGTACTGCAAACCAGGCGTCTGTCTGATGGAATGCCGAACGGCGATGCCGGACGTAAAACTCGAAACATAGCGTTTTACTATAGAGATTTGGCGGCGTATAAGTGTTGATCTAATGCGGATCTTAAAGTACTGACTGATTTTCAGCTCACTAAAATCAAAGAAATCTTTCTTACACGCTGGCGAAACATTACCATATTTTGCATCTTACGTATTTTATTTCGAAGTGATTATTTAAGACATACATGGGCCTTCCTGAGGGAGTTCATGTTCATTTCAAAATTTACTACTTCCTAGCAGAGCAATAGCTGGAAAACTCGTTCGAGAACTTCGAAGCGTTCAAGAACTTATATAAAGCTTTCTACACTAATTGTTTTGTTTCTGTTGAAGGGGTACATACACGCCATCGCCACCCAACCGAGTTCTCTGCAAGAGGTTATCAGATAATCTGCATTAGTTATGGGTTCTTCGACGGCACACGTAGCATGTAATTAATGTAAGCAGGAGCACACCTGCGCATCATATGTGCGCATACTACCCCGTCAGTTTGTGGGTTTTTTCAGCTGTTGATCGCTAATCCTGCCCTAGTTCACTGGTTGTGTTCATCCATAATCCCGATGTTACTCTAACATAAGTACAAATGCCCAGACGATGAACACACTCGATGAACATTTGCTTGCCTAAACTGATACGAGCTGAAACCTACTGATACTGAAACCTTAACGGTCACTAATAACAGAACAAGCCGAATTACACTTCTGTTCGTGTTTTGCCACACGGCCAAGGAGGTAAGCTAATCAGTAATGGGCCGTTTAATAGGAGAGAGCCCCCCGCAATCTGCTGTCCCTAGGGAGCTCCCTTATTTACTGGAGAACTCAAATAAAAAGGGGCGCGGTTGCCTAGCCTATGGAAGATAAACTGCACGCTTACTCTTTAAAAAGTGCATGCAGGCTCGACTTTATTTTCAGCCATTAAACGACGAATATATAGGAATAACACAACGCAAGAATAGTCGAATCTGGATGTTCATAACTGAATTGTGGAAGACCTCCCATAAACTTAAAGGTTTCAAAATGACCTTCACAGATATCAAGGCTTCCTTAAGTAGTTTGTCAGGACTGCCGGTTTACTTTCAATATGTTTAGATATATTAATGTTGCATTGGCACTAAAGTTCAGCATTAACGGTAGTAAAACCTTATTAAAATCACTACTAATCGCGCGCTTCTTCCATTATTTGCTATGCAAAAAATATGTAGATCTACAATGTGTGGCTTTGGAACGATCGCACGAGCTCGCTTTCGGCACGTTCAACAAAAAACAACACATTTAACTAGACAATATTATTACGTAGATATCTTGCTCATTTAGAATGCGAATGTATGAAATTATCTGAGGCAAAATTACACCCGTTCATACCGTTTGAGCTTCTCAGCGATGCGCTAATGATGAAATATGTTTCGTTCAAGTTTAGTTTTTAACAAACATATATGCTTTGCTTAGATTGGTAATACAGATTCCGAAGTGTGAAAAAAGGCCAGAATTGACGGCCGGTTTCCTACACGTATTTCTCTTTTCATGAACTGTCTCTCGTTGGGATTTGTTGATATTTGGTGAAAGTGTTTATCATGTCTGGCTCAAGAAATCTGCAATTTTAATGCCAGTAATAGAAGTTACACCGTTTCCTTGCCAAAAACCCGTAAAAATGTTTTGAAGGGACTAACCGATTCACGACTCATTTAATGCTAAGGCATCCTAAAGAGTCTTTGATTTTCAATTTCGAAGTTATGGCCTTGTAAAAATGCGCAACTTTGCATTGGCCCTCCTAATATTATTTGATTAAATCTTATATCTGACGCGTGAAATCTGAACTCCACAGTCAAAAAAAATGACTAAGTATGTTTTTAAAATAATTAGGGCTTTTACCTTTCACTAGCCAGAAAGTGACTTAAAATATTTATTTACGAAGTATACTTTATATATTGCATTCCAGTATAAATATCCAACCTATTTTATGCAAAGGTTTGACGACACTAACGAAATTATTTTGTATCTCGTAAACTGATGCTTCTGCTTGACTGATTCGGATACAGAATCTGATAACAAGGCCTGAGCAGGCTGAAGGCATTAACTTGGACCAACCCTACAGCTAATCTTTCGTTCTAGAAACTCGTTGCGATCTCTTAGACCTGTAAGCTTAGGTTACCCGTTAACGATGAAGCAATGCCATCGGTTGCTTGGCCAGCACAAATAGGTTACACTTTTAGGTACTGAACATCCAAGAAGTGACTAAATAGAATACCCTTTATCATTTAGAACCATATTCGGAAAAATCAACGATTTCCATTATCTTTCTGGTGATACCAGCAATCTTTATGTGAAATAACGTTTACAAACTTTTGGTTTTTTTAACTTTCATTCGTATGATCGAACTCTTTCTACTTTACAATAAAGATCTTGTCTTCACAAGTAACAGGCCGAAATGCGATCAACCGTATGACTCAAGAGAGCATCGCAGTCGTAATATCTATGCACCGTGATCATATCGATGGTTGCGACTTGTTTCTTTTTTTTTTTTATATTTCTTTGTAATCATTTAATTTGTACTTTACTTTTCTTTAGTTAGGAGCTGCTATTTATGTGCTCATCGTTAACTCTAACGTGTAACTTAATTGAAACCTATTTCAAAGTAAAGGCATCGTTAAAAAATATCTTGTATGTCTCCTGATTAACTCGAACCGAAAAGATAGATAGCCTCAAAACTAAAAGACTTGTTGACAAAGCCAATACAATGATTCCTTTAACCTAGCTAACGTCTACACAAGCACCTTCAACCTTGTTAATGAAAACCATAAACCAGTTTTATCCACAATTGTTTTGGTAATTTTCAGCGACTTATTCGGTGAATACCAATAAAATCTCTTCTTACGATTACAGGCAGATCATGACCCATTTGAATTAACAAACGTAACACAACGTAAGAACAAACAGTTAACAGAGTTGAGAATTGTTTAGGTTCCGATCGTAACATGGATATTAAGTTGTTGGAGTTACTTAGTAACATATCACATATAACTTATATTATACTCATATAACTTACCTTAAATAACTTTTAAACTTGGTATAGTAGCACAGCTATATTTTCTTCTACGTTATACATACTTTAAAAAATAAAAGATTTTTTACACATTGAAGTCAGTGCTTCAAGAACTTCTTAACAGCTATGTATTTATGATTTGCATTGCCATGTCCAACCACTTGATCGTTTGTTGAGAAGATCGATGGCAAGAAAACGGTATATTACCTATCAAGATCACACTGACTCGGACCTGGCCAAATAGGACATAAGGCCATCCAGTGATTCTGTCCTATTCAATCGAGGCCGTGAGTGAAGTATGGGGATGAGACCATGCGTTGTCGTCGATAAACAACACCGCATATATTTATGAGGCCTTCATCAACTTGCGATGTCTAGCAACATTAACCATGCCATTTTCGGGCAATATCTTATAACAATAAATACCTGTGATGTCCATTGCGAGTATGAGCATCGGCGTATGCTCGGTTTTTTTCGGCATCGCTCACGAAGTCATTTTCATCACTTTTCAGCCACTTTTCAGCCTATCCCTCTCTAGTGGGGTACAAAGGCTCACCTATGCTTGGGTTATTTCACAGAAGTTTCTTACAGGTAATCATTGCGCAAATTGTCTTTAGGGTATGCTACACGTGTTTTCATATATCTTGAACGCAATTCGTTAGTTCTCCTTTTCGTCTGCAGCATTTTCGCTTCAGTACCTTAACACATGTTCCAATCCCGGAATGAGTCGACAGGGAACACTTAATTTTTGGAAATTTTATCATTGAGCCTCGATTTTTATTGCTGAAAAATATGTCTGTCTTGAAAGTGACTGTTCTCTGATAATAGTCCATCAGCGTTTGCATATAGTCCGCGTATGTACTACCATAGGTAAAAGTTTGAAGTGAATATTTGCTGAGTGGTATTTATAAGTAATGCAAAGTTTAAGGATGAAATTTCTTCGATCCGCTACATATAAATTAGATAGTTGCATCTACCTGCGCAAAAGTTGACATCAAATGAACATCTTTTTTTCTTTTCAACATACTTATATATAAATGCACTTATGGTCTTGATAATTCGCTTAGTTTATGGGCCGTCATAGAGTAGAAGCCGTACGCGCTAGTGTTCACGGATCGGAGTGCGCGCTTAAGTTGTAGCAGAAGGCAGCCGAGGAGGTCTATCGGCATTACCGCGTAAACTAGTCAATATGTCGACATCAACACACTCTGTCGAAGAAACCACGTATTCTTGACATAACATTCTTCTGCAAGAAGAAATACCGGTAATCAACACGGAATTATTAGAAGGAATCAACCAACGGCTGCTTTTGCTAATAGGTAGCTATATTTACGCCACACAATTAATTTGTAAT
The DNA here is from genome assembly GCF_002532875.2 of Varroa jacobsoni. Taxonomy (NCBI): domain Eukaryota; kingdom Metazoa; phylum Arthropoda; class Arachnida; order Mesostigmata; family Varroidae; genus Varroa; species Varroa jacobsoni. The sequence goes on along the minus strand of NW_019214040.1, from coordinate 32,307 downwards.
AATAAAATACGCGATTTAATCGCAAAAGACGAGTTAAAAAAGCTCCAATACAAACATGGTTTCTGTAGATTTATTTGGATCGCTTACCTAAAGTAGCTCAAAACATTAATAGGAGTGCAGAGCCCGGTGATGACCATCAGAACTTTAAAACAGACTCTGCATAGCATTCAGCTACGAAAAAGATGTAGCTAAAAAATGGTTATCAATACTTTATACTCCAAAATGTATCAAATACGTTAACAACAGAAGTCCGAAACGATGTACTAGTTAAATTCTGAGCAAGTGAGATAAATGAAAAATCAAATCTCTGATTTAAACAAATTATTTGCGTTTTTTTTTTACTTACCAACATGTCATACGTTTCTATTGGCCGTTAAACAAGTATTAGCAGTAAGCAATTATTTATGACGCTATTACTACTGAAGGTATGGCCTTAATATTGGTGGGTGAATATGGTCCTTACAACCTACAAGTGATAAATACCTCACTAATGAAATCAATTATTATTCCTTATAAAGCTGAACATTGGAAACTGAATACTGGTCCAGCAAGATTAGAGAATTCCCGGTCGGGGAAAGCAGTAATAAATCAACATGACCTAGAGAAATTGTTTTACTGCCAGGTTGACGCCGGTCCGCCGGTTCCCACATCTATCATGGACACATCTCTATGTAGATGCGTATATGTGAACATCTGAAGCCAGAACTATACTTAATGACCACCTATTTCGGAATAATTGCTTTAAAAAATGCGATATTAATTAAAAGGGTCCACTTCGTCGCCAGTCTGTCCTGTGTCATAGCAGATCTTGAATAGAAGCATATTCAGGAACCATCGCTTCAGCCAGCAGGGAGGACGATACCCGTAGTTGACTACAGGCTGGCGTTGTTCGTTAAACACAGATTTGACGTTTCGTAGAATCTAACATGCTCTCATATATACGAAACAAGAGGCGATATATATCGACCCGGCGGCTCACCAGCCAGGCTTGTGGTTACCAACGGCCCCTGATTCAGATTCCGCCAACAACATATACGACAAAACTTGCGTGAGTGAAAGTAAAGTTATTTCCTATGCATGCGTATGAAAAATGGAGCACACGGATGACGAAGTTTGAAATGGCGCTTGATTAGGAATAGTAGGATCGTCGTACCTCCTATTGCAGCCTATCTTTCTATTTGATGTTTGAATCAATATAGACTGCCGCTTATTTAGCGCAATGGAAAAATTTGTTAATATTTCACCGCAAACTAAGGTGATTGAGCACCTGATTATTCTTATTTATCGTATTGTTGTATATTATTTTGTGATGTTTTACTTTCAGCTGGCATGCTCCATTATGGCAACACAACAGACTCCCTTTAAGCATCCGCTTCTATATTCAGGAAATTTATGTACTTCTCTATCTCGACAAACAAACAGACAGACATAAACTTCTTGTAGTATACATAGAATAGACAAATAGTTCGATTAGACTAGACGGAACCGCGAGCTTCGATACGCGTCTGTCCTGCATTGGTTGATTTAATTAATTTACTTACTGATATTGAAGTCAGCCTAGCTTCAACTATAGTATATATTGTTATTCTATTGCTATAAGCACCGACTTCATCAGCCTGTTCAAAGATGTATTCGTTATACTTGGTTCAATTTTCCAATACATGGTAATTTTGGTAGCAATGAGATGTGGCTACAAATGGTGCACAACCACGTTGGTGCCGTTGCAGAGCTTCGGAGGATCAAGGTTCCTCATGACGATGATTGAGGCGTTCACAAAGTATGTGGCGCAAGTCCGAATATTTCAAGGCTGTCAAGCAATGCGGTCGTGAAGTGAGCCGAGTCGGCACTATCCGAGACATGACGAACGAACGAAGGGCACACTGATCCCTCTTCGAAAAAACATCGATGAAAGAATTTTTAATATCTCGGATCATTAAATTACTGGACATTGGTCTGCACGACATTGAGAATGTGTCCATTGGTATCTCGATCGACAGAGATGTCTAAATCTTATCGATTCATTATGCCGTGCATTCGCACTGTATAATATTATTAGCCGACAAAACAATGGCAACTTTTGAATACCTATTTTCATAAATATGTCTTACAAAAACAGAGAGTAGCCGGCATCATTCGCAGCGAGGCGCATATTAGTGACCAACCTATGTATCGCAAAGTGCTTCCACAGGTGAGAGCGTTTGACGCGCGCATTTTCAACGCTAATATTGGTTCCGCGCCTGACAACAAATAGCTGCTATTAGCCACTGCTACCTACTCTTAAGATTCTACCGAATGATTCGTCAGCTTTGCATATGCCACGGAGACATCGGTCAACGGCCTCGTAGGCTTCCCGTTTATTTATGTGGGCACTCGTTCCGTACAATAAGTATTTCTAGACAAAAAAGATCAACTGTTTTCGAGTTCTTGTAAGTACAACATAGCGTTCTTCCAGGGATGAAGGTCTTGAATGCTCGCAGTGCATTCTCCAGGTGTCAAGGTATCAGCGACTGCAAGCGCACCTTTGCCACGACTGCGCACTTTTTCGAGGAGTAGATTATTAAGGAAAGATTTGACTGTGCTTCCAGGTGTATTGATAAGTACCGCTTTGCCTTGATCTGCCTTTAAGCAGACGCGGACATCACTGTAGGCTCCATAAGAGGCATTCGTGTGGAGGTATGATGTGCTGCTTAGCGGGGTCATATTGGGGTTCCTCGGTGACTTTAATGTTCACGATGATCTCTGTATATTGCAGGGCTGAAGAAAGGTTGGAGTCGTGTAAACTTTTATTATACTCCATCAGCTTGTCCTAAACGTATGTCAGCGCCTGGTCGTCGTAGGCGCCGACGATTAGAAACGTCATGCTGCACTATGCAGAAATTTTTTAGCTATTGCATTCTTATGCATGATCGACCGGCAAAGCGAAAAGGCTAGTTCAAAATTACTACAAATACACCCCGGGTTTCTTACGTCCGATCTGCCATCATCCAATGTTTCCAATGTTCACCGTCGTCAAAGAGAATCCCCTACTATATGCAGGGCCCTTTAAATGTGGCAACATGATCTGCCAGGTTGCTTTCGGTAGGTCCGATGATGTACATTCACGGACGTGATGGGGCAAAGGACACGGGTAATACATCTTGTCTCAGTGGAAGTCACAGGTGTAAATGCAGCTAATCACATTTGCGCATTTCCATAGGAGAGCAGCACGAATCCACTGAGCTTTGCGGTTTTCCTGCAACTTTTATTGTTATGTCCTCTTCGAAGTACATATGCTGCTTCTGAGGCAAGCGCCAATCAAGTTGCTCAACACGAGAGTTTTGTTCGTGAAGATGGAAGCCCAGTATATCTTGAGAGCATCCGACGTACTGGACGTACGGTACTATTTTATCATCAACTTTAAAGAGAGCCCTGTCGCTACCATTTCGTATGTACTTCATATCTTTAACTGACTTGACAGATGAACGTATTTTGACATTAAAATAGCAGTTGAAGACCTATATATTAGCTAAACGCTGTCCACGTACAGTGTGCTTTCCGTGTAGGGCATGGGGAACCTCTTCGATTTATTACGCATGGATTTTCCTACTGTGTGAAATAAACTATGAATCGTGCTCGTCAGTGCCAAGCTGTGAATTCTTGTACCCTACATTGGATCGGGGATTTTCGTCTGCCCAAATTTATTGCACGTTTGTGGTTGGAGCCCACTTTGTTCGCTAAGCCAGCGACGAATTTGAACTATTTAGCTGCTATTTAGTCAATGGCATTGCCAGTATCTAGCCATTGCGCATTACATGTCATAGTTAAACACAGTAAAGCATTGCCGAAAGCCACCATGCCTGAGTTCAGCTACGTATTAACGGCCGACTTCAAATATCGAGAATATGCACCGCTTGCTCACCAGGGCTAGGTTGTCATCATTGCCGATTACATCAGCGAATCGTCTATATGTCGTCGCTCAGATAAACCGTTAGCTATATTGAGTATGGTGCAGGTTTTCTGACTCAATTTTCGCCGCCATGTCGACAAAAACGACCTATCTGGCGCAGATGGTTAAATTTAGCAGCGTGGATTACATTGCAGTACGTGTAATAGTGAAGTGCAGTCAATTCCTTGTGATGATTTGTTCGTCGTTGGAAGTGCAGTCATCACCAAACGGGAATACGAGAACGTACTGAAAACTGTCGATGTATAAGTGCGGTTCCGAAACTATCTGTAGCTCGGACGCACGTAAATCAGGCACAAGTGTGGTATCGGGAGTGTCTCGGCAGCGAAGAACGACGCACCGAACCGTTATTGGGGGCCATAGCGGTTTTGAACCATAATACCTACCTTGTCAGTTATTAGCGCGTTATAGGTCGTGCGCGCCTAATCATCGTCGTTTTGTACTGTAATGATACGGGTTTTGCGCACGTGATGAATCCTGGCTTTTGCTGCGATAGGGTAACGAATCGAAGGACTTGCCCATCGGAGCACAATCTTTAGCATATCAATGGTAGAGCGAATTCAGAACGACCCATAATATGCAATTGCCGTTCGATGGCAGCTTAAACTTGGATTTGAGGAAATTGACATGGCTCGTCATGTGTTCGCATTTGTCGACCTATTCAATTATGTAGCTGAGGAAAACTGTACGCCCTTTCAGCATACGCTTGAAAGTGAATGGCAGTGCTGCACTGCCTGCAGATCGCACGAAATGTTTTGGCGGCAAGCGAGTTGATTCTGTGTAGCGCGTTCATCTCCACGGGCAGATCGATATAATTGAATTCTTCTCTACCCTCCAGGTAGCAAATATATGCCTTCTTACCTTTGATCAATAGGACTCTACAGTGACGGCACACCTTTTTCATTGGGCCGACACATACGAACACGAGGTCGTTTTGGCTCCTGTTTTGTTGGTCAGGCCATTGAGTAGTAGATATATAGTCATAGAAGTCTTAATCGGTCTGTGGCTGGCTAGAAGCTCGTTGTGCATCTAGGTGGTTTAATTGGTTATTTTTTTTGTCTCGTGCATTGCCTCCAAATCCGGGTCCTATCATGGCGGTCAGGTTGTGGTCAAAGGGTTGCGTGTCTTGTGAGGTGTAAAGGCCCTTCCACTCGATAAGGCTTGAATCGGCGTTCGACCTCTGTTGTAGGTCGAAATCGGAGTAATAGGCATACCTGTTGAAGTTTTCGGGACGTTGACGATCGGGTAGTTGTGGTAACCCTGCAGCTCGGGAAATGTCTGAACAGGCCATGGAGGAAGGCTCGAATGTTTGCTATGCGGCTCTCTGAGGTCCGGTTTCTAAAAGCAGCAGACTACGACCAGTTGCGCTTCGGTATTATGATACGGGCGTGTAGCCGTTTCAAGCGTCGTGATTTACTTGAGGGCATTTGTTAGAATTTGTTGAAGCAGCGCAGGCGAATTAGAAGACAAGGGCAGGGTGTTCATGGAACCCAAATACGAAAACTATTTTCACGTCACACAGTTCAAACTCACGTACACAGTGTTGCCCTCTCAACACGTTTTTTAGGGTCCGATGGGTGACGTATTCACTAATTGCAACGAATAAAAGAAACGTGGTCATGTGACAAAACAATTTCTTTCTTGGAGCAAAAATAAACATTCAATGAATAAATTAAGATGAAATTATACATACCTATATATATATATATATATATATATATATTACCGTGGACTACATTGGTAGTCGCCTTAATGTTTACAGACGACAATGCGGCGTTGTTTTCAAATGTAAGTAATAAGAAGGAAGCTCCTAGTGTCATGTCATGACGAACCAAATTATTACACTCTACGCAGAAGGTTAAACTCATTCTCCTAGAAGCAAAAGCGTTCGACTAATTAACCTTATTATCTTCACTGTATTTTCAAGGGAAAACTATACTAAGTATAAAAAATGAGTCCAACCTACCCACTTTAAGAGCTGAATCTGGTCGGAAAAAATTCCCTACCAAAGATATTTAGTAGTTAGTATAGATAGACAAATCGATAAATCCAGACAATAAACTTTACCACAGCCCGGCAGGTTGAGACGCTTTATTTATGTGAGCTTTCTGATTATGTACTTGTACTTGTTGGACCACTTTTGTTGTATCAAAGAGGGAAACTATTTCCGCTATATCATGTCCTATCAAGTATGCAAGCTTGTACGCTTAGATGCTGCGATGTGGAGGGAATTAAGTAACATGTGCAATTATACCTAGGATCCCATGGTTTTCTTAGCTATCTCAGGCACATACTAACCTCGTCTACTGTACTCCTGAAGTACCTTGCCGCAGCTAGCAAGTGTCGGCAATATATTCACTTTATATATTTACTATTAGACATGTATGTACTCTGTATATGTGTGCCAATACATTTCATCGTTTTGCTTTGTTTATTAATGCAGTTATTAATGCGACATCAACCTATTGAGGACTCCAGGTTTAAGCTTCATCATAAGTTTTCCATAGTTGACAAACATTCTGAGGGAATATTTTTTTTAATTTAAAAATGGATGCTAGAATATAAAATTAAAATTACAAAAAAATGTGAACAGTTGTCAACTGGCATATAAGTCTGGGATAACATTGACCTATATTTGCTTGTGTATTTTTCGGCCTATTTTCACATGCATTTTATCTACAAAAACTGCGCATGTTGTCTTATATCAACGTGGATAATCGCAACCTATATACGAATCGTTAAGTATTTTTTTTGTTTCAGAACTAACTTCGATCCGCCCTGGTTTGCTGCAAAGAACCAACTAAGCATCCATGTTGCCAAAATCTCATCGCAGTACACTAACTGAACCAAAGTAACTGCATCTTTACTCTTTATCATAAACTATATCTTTTGAGCCCTCTCGTACATAATCCTATGGAGAACTATGATATCTTGAGAAAATAAGGTCTACCCATGCTCAACCTATATGAGCACAGATCGCTCGAAGCAGCACCTGAACCGCCCAAGATTTCAGGAATTCCAATAATGAGTATCATCACATCGTATTCAAAGCCTCTCATTTTACTCCAAATGAACATACACAGGTAGCATGTGCCAGCAACTACAGCGCACGAAGCGACAGATGAGTATCCGACCGTAGTTAAAGTGGGTCGTGTTAATAGTTAAAGCTTGTCGATTGAATAGTAATAGTATTCATTTGAATATTTTGCTCGACCGCGATTGGAAGAATAAAAGCAAGGAAAAGTACCAAGCAAACTTGCAAACGCTCTGGATTCCTCTGTGGGCACTAAAGTCATTACCCTTTCGGTAGGAGATTAAATTTCTTCTATTCTGTTTATGCTATACTAAGCCACAAGCTCCTTTGTTTCGATTTTCTTGTCGTCTTTGACAATGGAAGCGATGGCGAGCGTGTGGCGCTCAACAAACAAAGACGGATCGAAACGCAGCATTTTGTGTGTATTGTGAGAATGGTTTCGCACATCTTGGCTAATACTTGAAGAAGCAAAAGCCTAAATTCACCGTAAAATAAAAACACCGCCTAAACTCAATTGTTCTCAATATCCCCGAAATATCCGAAACTACCCCTAAATTTCCTCGTACGATAAAATAACTATTAAACAAACATTGAGCCAGCAGAGCAATAGCAATAGCTAAAATGAAACATATCCAGCCTATATATGTGTATACTAAATGATACTCTGGTTAGACCATTTTCCTTAACTAATATTGTGGTTTCATTCCGCTATGGATTAAAGCACCGTTGAGTCAACTTTAACCTGATTTTTAATCGATTTCAGCGGTAGGCAAGTTCACAATGATACACTATAGCTTTAAAAATATGAAAACAAGATAGTAAACAACACTGTCAAAAAGTGTATATTAGTGTGTGTTATAGATCGAAGAACAATAGAAATCTACATTCAGAAAAGTTTCATAGTATACTTTACTCATATGTAGTAAATAACGGGTGAATTGAACAAACGGAATTCAAGCGAAGATTTCGTTTTTATTTTACGATATACTGAAACATAAATAAATATGACTAACATAAATTGTTAGTTGTGAAGTATCTGCTACTAATTTTAGTACATACATTTTTCAAACCGCAAAAGCACAGGATGTTTACCACTCAATTGAAATACAGTAAAGTCTAATTTTTTCGAAATCAACGAAGACCGAAGGAAACCGAGTTGAAAAAACATTAATGACACTGATACGATTGCTTAATAGCAAAAGTGAGGTGCATTAAAGAACACGTGTATACACTATTTACATAAGTAAAGATTGTTGGGTTTTTAATTATCTAGACATTTAAATCGTTTTTATTTAGCAATGAATGACTTTTCAACATTTAGCTAAGACAGCTAAATATAAAACTGTTGATAGACTCAATTCATTCAAAACTTAAAATTTAATTTTTAAACGCTAGTTTTTTTAAACCAAACATATATTTTATTTACCTAGTTCGTTTATTTTTTAATTATTATTTTTAGTTATTTTTTTAGTTATTTTTTAAGTACGTTTTTAATGAAGTTCGACTGGTTTTATCCGTTTAGACCGTCCAATGTTAATCCATTAAAATACTTGATAAAATAATAATAAATATTATATCTTTACTTGTTTAGCATCACGGAAAATTATTTTCAGGAACGCAAAATATTTTTCCGAGCGTTTCCGAAATCATTCATGGAGTTATTTCATTGCCATGTGAATTTCCTTAAGTAAAAACGATACATAATTTTATCATTATTCGCAATAGATTACTTAGATTTACTTTGCACTCTATGAAAACACAAACGCACAACCGACTAAAAATCAAAGTATTTCGGTTTTCTAAATGATACCCTCATCTTTTGTGTCGAAGGTGAAAAATACTCTGATACAATGTCTTTCGTCTCTGTAGTCGAGGTAGTTTTTGCGAACAACTGACTTTTTTTAATCAGTCAAACGAACAAACGTAATTCATTGAAGTACAGCCTCATACTGGGGATTGATTCTATAGAGGTGCTCTGACTCAACAATAACCATAAAGAATTCATATTTGATCCATTCTTATTCCAAAAAATACTCCTTATATTATTCAAAACATCTTGCTCTATAATCTATATTTACTCGTTTAATCCTGCTTGACATGAAGTCTATGATAGATTTCATAAGAATTTCCCGTTCGCGTAATCATACTAATTTATCCTTAATCAATATATTTTTACGTGATATACTCCAGGGGTAACATCAAGCGACGTAGATCAATACTCTTTTTTTTCGTTCGTTCTTTTGGAATTTCAATTAATCAATGTCTACTTCAAATATGAGAAGAGGAAAAAGATTCTCCAGAATAAAATCCGTCAAAATGATGATTACCACTAAATGAAAGAAAAATTCTTACCGTCGAAGTCTTAAACTGGCAAGTTATTAAAAATATTCTATAAAAAATAGTCTGTCCAAACCTTATGCAGTCTATTTGAGATTTGCTTATATTAAAAAACAGTTCAAGAATTACTATTATAATAGAATTATATAATTATA
>NW_019214040.1:9655-22738 GCF_002532875.2 Varroa jacobsoni | reverse complement strand
ATATTAGAAAAAGCTTAAAAAATTATATTAAGATAGCAGCAGAGATAAACCTTCATGATTATTAAGCGCTAGTGCACGCGTAGGCACTCCAATTAAACTAACAAAAACACGAAGTCTTAATGATTGATTTGCCCTTTATATGTACTAAATGCACTCTTAACTTATCACTTTTCTCACACGAATCGTACTACCAGTAACTTAATAGACCGAATATTTGGCAGAATACAACACTCACGATAAAGTATCACTCATAAAATAGTAGTGAGGCCTTGAATAGTGCCATGAACAAAACAGCTAATCAGACGGAAGTATATTGAAGAGCTGGAGCAGCCCGTGTCGTTTCCAACTCAGTTCGTTCTTACGAAATCGAAGATTTTAATCCGTTTGATAATCAACTATTTATCTTACACGATCACCCCGCTGGGATTTCACCGTTGGCTCGTATGTGCTTACGGGTCATTTAGATTTGTATAAGTGAAGAGGATACGGTTCAGACGAAGCGTTTGCCCAAGACATGGTTTAATTAGGGTAATTATTAGTTCACATCATATTCGTTATGCCTCATCTAAGACCCTAATAGCTTTTGTCTTTGATGAATGCTTGTGAATATTACAATAAAGCTAAAATTTCAACATCTTAAATATGTCAGTTTATTGGGCTGTCAGTCATAATACATTCCTTAGGTTCCATCTTTTTTTTTATTTCAAACAGATCAGGTACCTGAGTATGTTGTAGTGTTACACGTACGCTCGACAGTTACCTGAATATAGCTAAAAGTGCGCGATGTTAGATCAACGAAATATTAAATTGTTATGAAAGTTCTTGTAATATTTCCGTCTTATAAAAAAACAGCCTTTTCCTAGAAATATAGCAGTAAATAAATCTGTAATATCACATACTTGTTGTCGTTCTTTATAGCCTTCCTCCGTCTTTCAACCAATTTATATAATATCCTTTCTTATCTAGCCACTTTTTGAGATCCTTTTTCATTGTCAAATGCCCTAGCTACGAATATGTTTATCCAATGGACGACAAAGGTTATAATTCATCAACGTGACGTCTAGAGTGAAAAAATACTCAGGACGAATCTACCCTTCCTAGCTTCTGGACACTCCGCTTTGATGAGGCCTGCTGTATGGTATTTGGCGACGATAGACTCATTGGACCTTCCTCAAATAGGCTGGTTTTCTTTTCGCTATTTAGCTAATTAGAGGTTGTTTTCAATGTATTGCACAGTTTATTAAAACTTCTTAAAAAGAACAACTTCTTAAGTTATATTTGCCTAACTAACCTTAATTAAGACATACCGTTTTTCGTTACCTTTAACAATTCCGTGTAGTAGTTGGTTTCGGTGCAATGAAGTTACTCGACGCCTGCGAAACTGCTGGGTCGCATTGACGAAACGCTTTTACATATCCTCTTAAGTAAGGTTACGCAATAGTCACAATGGTTTAGTAAATCCTTTCGACCTAAGATAGCTTACGATTCCGACATGATTGCGTACAATTTTTTCGGCAGACCTGTAGATTGACTGACATCCGTTTGCCTTCAATCAGAAAAGAGTTTCAAGACAGTCCCCATTTCATACTAATCGTCGATGGAAGTCAATTTTTCATTCAAAATACCGGTTTTATATAGCCAACCAGTACAAATCAATGTTTAGCAGTTTTCTCATCCATAAGGTCCTTAGCGCATATGTCACAAATATTTCGACTAGTTGGATACGATGTTGGCTTTGTTCAAACACGAATAACAGCAAATATTGTAAACGTATTTTAGCTTTCTCTAAAACGTCAGGCTTTGGCGACTGAACTCGAGACACTGCACAATAACTATAGCGAGTGTATAAAAGGAAAAAAAGTGTTATGCTGCGGCATGTTGAAAGTACGGCATGTTGAGCGCAAAAGAGCAGCATGTGAGGGAAACTGAATTATTTTCTAACGGTCCAACAAAGTTATCGGACCTTTTCTTCGATACATGGTGTATTAAGCATTAATAAAATGTCCCGCTACTTTCCAATACAGTATTTGTGCGTGCCAGAAGCATGTTATACCACTCGTTGTACTCGATTATAAATAGGAGGATAAAGTAATCAATATCTATATTTCACCAGCGTTTTTTTAACTCTAAGTGTGAACTCAAGATAATCGCGACAAGGTAGATTACTTAATCTCAAGTACCTGAACACGTTGGCATATCATACCTGAAATCCTGTTTAACGGTGATTGTCACCCACTTCTTATAGCTTACTTAAATCTTGTATTTTATTTAAACGTTTCTGTTATTACTATCGTCGTTAACACAAATCGCTATTGTTAGTCTATTTACACTGTTAGTTTTTATTACTATTTCCGCAGTCATCGTATCACCTATTCGACCTATAGCGACCATTTTTCCTCAAACGCAAATGATTAGCACACACTAACCATCCTCAGCTTTTCTGCTTTTTTCACAGCACTTGCATCTACCCAAACTAGCGAAGCAGTGCCGTGACGTAATCAACCACTCTTACGATCCTCGCTAGCCAACAGTCGCCATGCTTTTCACGCGCTCTTTTCTGTCGACGGAGCAACAGCAAAAGTTAGCAGCAGCGCTCATAACAGTGACATATTCCGAGACTGTCACCGAGTGCACGATTTGAGCAGGCCGCATCGGCAACAGTCTCCGAAGCGGCACCGCGCACTCCTCTCGTTGCTATCAAGCAACTGGGCAAGCTGCTCATAACTAAGAGCCTCACACTCCAATTGCCTCTCTGGCTACTCCTTTTGAACGAGCCAGCCTGCACTGCTGCATGCCGCTGCAGTAGCGGCGTCCGCAGTGCCGAGTGCAGCGGCGGCGGCGGCGGCAGGCGAACGAGCCGAACAGACTGCTGCTGTTGTAGAAAGAACATGCGAGCAAACAGCGAGCAGAGAACCAAACAGGCAAGTTAGCAGGCGAGCAGTCGACCAGTGTTGGCAGCGAGTTGCTGCTTGTGCATCGTAGTCACAGCAGCAGTGGCAGCAGCAGCAACAGCAGCAGCAGCAGTGGCAGTGGCGACGGACGATGGCGCCGGCCCACAGCGGACCAACACTCCCTCCTCCCTTCTCGCCCTCACTCCCGGCGTCGCCATCTTTGTTTCGTGAGCGTTCGTCGGGCGAACGTCGAGTTTCTTTTCGCTTTTACCAAACTTTTTGCTTTAGTGGCTTTTTGTTGGCTCCGTTAAAGTTGTCACCGGGTAGTGAGAGACAGAATTGCTCCGGGTTGATGAGTGCAGTCTATGATGGTGAATGGTAAAGAGCACTTCAAGGTACGTCTACTCTATTCACCGATGAATTGGTCCATTCTAGTAATAGTACAATAACGTAATAGTAGTAATAGGAGGCTTGCAGTTGTGGTACATGCAATAGAATAGAACAAGCAAAGACATTGGAAGAAAATGAAAAACCACTTATTCCAGCAGGCGAAAAGGTTCGTTTACTCGCACCGCTGTTTGTTACGAAGAATTTTGTTCGTCGACAGTTAAAAGCGGAATCTTAATTTTCAGCAAGTTACGAAGTTTGTCGAATGTCCGTTCATGTCTGCCATTGCCACTGCTGCTGCTGCGTGTTTTCATTTCGTACTCGAGCGCTGGATGCCTATGCAGTGCGTGCCTAAGGATAGACGGCGAGAGTAGTTACTGCGTCTATGTGATTGTGTGTCTCCAGGCGTCTAACTGGCGCTGGCGGTATCGCTGCCCTGGTGCAACATCGAATGCCGTATCGTCCTTTCCATCGGGGTTCACTTCGTGAATAACGGAGTCCTCGCAGTTGCCGTTGTCGTCACCAATATCTCGCGTGTCAGTGTATGCGGGGGTATGAGCTGTTTTTATAAGTCCACTTTAATCTCGGGCCTTTTCCTTTGCCGTCTGTCCAAGTTAATTTCGCTTCCTTCACAGACAAAACCCCACCTTTCTCATCAACTGACTGCTCGTTATCAAACTTAACTAGCAGCAGCAGCAGAAGCAACAACAACAACAACAACAACTCGTTGAGTAAGAAATACAATAACAGTTTTAAATATCGACGCATGTCTTTCGGCCTTCACCGTAGTCGTTGCTGCTCCAGCTCCAGTCAGTGTTTTCTTGTTGAGCGGCTTAACAGACAGCGCCGAACAAATTGTGTCACAATACTCTGCGTCCTCGATCGTACTTGTTATTGGCGTTGTTTTTCTAGATGTTGTGCCCCTTCAAGCTATCATCAATGTCTGAGATCTCCCTGGTTAGTAAAAACAACTTAGATATATTGTTGCAGCTTTGTTCTACGTCGTTTGTTGTTTATACGTATGGCAGTTGTACTTGTTATTCGATGTGTTGTTGTTATGATTGGTCAGAGACTGTCATACCGTATCAATGTTCGCCGATCATTTAGCGGTGATGGTGTTCTCTGTTGTTGGAAAGCGAGTGCTTGTGACGTTAGATGAGGCTCATCGACATTGTTACCGGTTCGCTCGTAGCGTTAGCTGCCGATGCCGTTTGTTGCTTCTCGTGTGCCTAAACTCATGTTTTTGGAGAGTAAGTTCAAAAAGCAGTGACTAACGACGACCACAATAACGGTGCTGGCCACCTGCACAGGTGACAACACTGCATTCTGCCGATTCACTCAACGCGCTCACAATTTATGCTTACTGTTTGTGTGGGAACGGGCGGAAGATACGTTTTCTTTAGGGTCTTCAACGTTTATTAATACCTGTTCTGCTCATTGAGACAGGCAGCTCAGACCAGAAGGAAGCACTTGAAAGCCAACGTGACTGGCGGACATAAGAATTCGTCTTCAGTCAGCCATGCTTCATGCAGTCAGCCATGGACGAACGTATAGAATCCATTTGTAGTACTGTTTCTTCGAATACTTCTGTGTGCGGGTTGTGGTTGTTTTAGAATATGATTTGAGAATGATTGGCATCTTCTGAGGTTTTTCTTTCTGCTATCCGTACTGTTATTAAGGAGTCGTTACGCTGAACAGGCGGGAGAGGAACGACATTGACTATATTGTTATTTCTCTGTTGTGGTGATTGCAGTGTTGCTTGATGTTCGGTGTTAAAAAGCATCGACTGTGAGTGTGATAAGTGTTAATCTCCTGTAAACAGACGGGAAGATGTGCAGTAATCGCACGTAGGCTACCCACTTGCTTTTGCCCGATACCTCGTATTCTTTCAACCTGTTCTATACGAAGTTAGTGTATGTGTGTGTTCGTGTCGTTCGTCGTAGTTTATAAGGACTGTTATTATTTGACGTCATCTTTACAGCTATGTCAACGGTGAAATTTTCATTTCGATACGAATGTAGGAGACACAGCGGAAACAGGTGTGGTCATTCGGCCGGTGCCGTGTCAGTTAACCGGAAGTGCTGGTTCTATGAACTCAGTCGATTATTTCGTGGAATTATTGGCAGGTTAGATTCGGCCGCATGTTTACATCAGTGTGGTGAATAAATGAAGTGCTGCATTTGATCTTGCAACAAATAAAAAACGTGTTCTATATAGTCTCGCCGCTGGCGCCAACTAACTCAGCGCACTTGCTGCTTCTATCGAGCACCAACAGATCTCTCCCTTCCAGCATTCGAGCACGTAGTTGCCACTCTACTTCCGTTGCCGCTGCTGCTGCAGCGCAACCCGTTTCTGTGATCACCTCGGAGTCGCCGGTCTCGTGCAGTCTTGCGACTGAAAGCCAGCCAAACAGATCGCCCGTGGCAGAGTCGACTAGTAATAGCTTCCTGTGGACTGGTCTTAAGGCACATAAATGCGCCTCATTAATACTAGACAATATACGTACAGATAAAGTTTCGGAGATCAACAAACCATAAATAGAACGTGACAAACAACGTTTGTTTGTATTCGGGAATGTCCGCGCAGCCTTCTTACCCAGGCCTCCTTTCATGAAGCTATCGCTGCTTCGGCGACCAGTGTTCCGGGTAGCATGCATCTGTGTGCTGCGAATCTTCTGTGTTTTGTTTTCTGTGCTATGCTGTGGTTATGGATGCTGTGCTGGCGGCCGTTCCTGCCGTTGTGTAGCCGTACGTTGCTCCTGTGTGTGGCCGTTTGTCTAACTCGTTCGTGTTGACGGTGCGTGCCTATGGGCGTGATGGTCGGCTGTGTCTTGGTGGTAGTCAGTCGGTAGTTCGCTGCGTGCTGTGGTCTGCCGCGACTGTCTTTGCTGCTGCCGCCGCTACCTCTGCTTTCATCAAGGTATCCATTTGTGGTACGCTTTTTGCTCATCTCGCATCACCACCGTGAGAGCAGCAGCTGAACGACAATTACCGGTTTTGTGCGGCCAACATCGTACCGTCGCTCAACCTGCCGCCGCCGCTGGTGACGAGAACCTGTGAGCACACGGCAGTCATCAAAATTCCAACTCTCTAAATTCGGCCCCTTTTTTACATCGTTTTTGCGCCCACTGTCTGTATATTCGTCAGCTTGTTTATTCGGCTGTCGTCAGCTGTAACCGGCAACAGCGGCAAAGCACCCAGATACTCAGCTGCAACAACAACTTTTTGTCTAGCTTCCACGCTGCCTAATAACAACCGAACGAGCGACTGAATCGACAACGACAAGCTGCATGCTGCTCCAGTGAAACAAGTCAACTCTACTCGGCTCATTCTAGCATAGTAGGTAATGTTCAACTTAGTCGCATGTGTTGCTCATCGTGGGACGTTTCTTGTAAGGCTGAAATTGTGTTTTGACTCGACTGACTGCCACCCGACACCAGGCCAGCCGGTCGACAGCGGAGTTCGACGATTCCCGCCGCCAGTTGCTGACTCTTTCTTTCTCTAATTTGGCTTCGGCTCCGTTCGTTTTGAGTGAGTGTATATCACTCTGTGAGTGTGGGTGCGTGTGTGCATGTGTGTGTGTGTGTGTGTGAATATCGTTGGGGTGTGCACAAGTGGACAGTGCCTGTGTTACCCGGTGGATAGCTATCGTCGAGCGCGCGTGAGGTCTGTAACTGATCGCCGGTGGTAGACCGTCGACTCGTTATTTTGCGTTGCGTCGCGTTGTGGTCAAAATGTGTGCTATCGCTCGGACAGAATGTGTGTTTTTGTTCGGCAGATTGGCTGGTCGACCGATGTTTACTAGACACACCAAAAAGTATGTGCGTGTGCCTGGCAGTGGTCTAGCGGTGCTTTGACCGACCTCGTGAGACCTCTGTGGCTAGCTAGCTAGTTGGCTGGGTGACTGGCTGACGAAGCGCTCGCTTTCTTCATGCTGGTGATGTCGATTTATGAGCTCACACAGTTCAATGGCTACGCTTAAAGGCTGGATTCGTTGGATGATGTTGTGGTGCGTTTTGCTTGGCCGACAATGACGGACTTGCCCGCCGCCGTGGGGGTGCCACAATCGTATCACGGGGTGCTAGTTCCTAGCCGGCCTTTGCCAGGTAGCGTGAGTGTTGGTCGGATACGCCACCGCCATCGCTGGGCTAGCCCAGCCGAGAATCCAACCGCTGCCAGGTGCTGTGTGTTCCGTTGCCGGTGGGTTTATTAGCTAGCATAAGCCGCTAGCTCGCTAGGGGCAGCAGCAGCGCCGCTGCCGCCGCCGCCGCCGCCGCGAACAGCTTAACCGACGCAGCAGCAACAATAAAGGCCATCATCTTGTCGCCGCGTTGACTCTTCGGCGGCGTCGTCGTCGTCGACTTCCGTTGCCACCGAAGGCTAATCTAAAGTCGAGGCTGCAAAAGCTGCCGGATAACAGCATTTTTGCAATCGCCGCCATCAACATCCGCAGCAGGCATCTACCGTTGCGATCAACGATTGAAAGTTTTCCGTCGACTGGCAGTGCGATAGCAAACCTGTACAAACCTGTAGTTTTTTTTCGACTGTTGTTGCTGTGACGGCAACTGCTTTCGGTGCTATCGTGGGTACCGTGGCTTCAGTGCAGAAAGTATTGTACTGAGTAAGAGAAGTCGGCGGCGTGCGGTGGTTTTGTGCTTGCCTCTACAGTAGCGTTGCTGCGTGTGCGCTTGTCTAAGGCCAAACCTCAGCAGCAACAGCAAGCAGCCGATCTGGCTGTCAGCTCGAGGGCTTCAGTAGTTTATTGTGTATTGGACTGTCACCTTGATTGGATACTTCGTAGCATAATCATTGGTCATGTGTTGGAATCTCAGCTGAACTTCTAGATCGTATTGCTGCTAAGACAAACGACACCAGCGAACAATTTCAATTTTGTGCAGTCAAAAAGGATAATACGAATACTCATCAAAATAACTATCTTTTCCTCAAAAGGCGCTTGAATTTTCTGCTAGTAGTGACTGTGATGACTTTGTTAACGAATACGGCAGCTAGTACCAGTGCAAAGAATAGTAGTATAGGTGATTTATGATACAAGTAGGGAAGGTGTGCCAACACAGTCACACGGGCGGTTTATTATTGTCATTGCTACGCCGTATTTCGCGGCAGCAGCAGCAGTTGCTGTGCAGCACAGTTCGACCGTTACCTTTTTGCAGCTTCACAGCCGCCGTCTTTGTGTTCATTGCAATTCCCCAGCCGCTGGCTTCGCAGGCGTGTTTTTCAATTTTCTAGCCGAATTGTTAACAAATGTCGCTGATCCAACAGAAAACCACAAGGAATTTCTGATACCTGATTTGTCCTGTAGACTACTGGCATCGTACCTTTCGCTAGCCACCCTAGGACTCGTCGACGTCAGGCCATACGACACATGACTGGAATCAAGACGAGGCCGAGTCTTAATACTGTTGCAGTTTCTGGATTAATTCTAGCTTCACTCGAGATAACTGTTATCGTGCAGATTATTAGCTCCCCTGCTGCTACTAGTGCTGATGCTGCTTAGCCGTCCGCCGTGACCGTACTTTTTCCCCTGCTATCGCTATAGCAGCCGCCGCTGTCGTCGTATTGTTGTTGCCCGTCTGTCGTGGTGCTGTGACTGCCACTGCTGCTTCCCAACAGCAGCAACAGCAGCTATCATCGCTGCTGCTGGTTGTCGTGGTAGGAGAGCAGTTGACTCTTCGTGCCGTACAGCCTCCTCGTGTGGGTACCGTTAACGTTGCCATTGCACCGCTATCAATCGCCCTCATCAGCGTCACGTTCTGGTTGGCGACGAACCTTAACAGTATAGCGCGAAACAAGGAATTGGCCTGGTCAGGTCGGCGAGTCTGGTGTGAGCTAAGCCGATGAAGCCGGCCACATCACTTCACCGGTCATAGTCGTAGGAGCCGTGATATCAGTGTTAATGGTCGCTGTGGTCAACGGCAAGCAAAAATCAGTAAGGTACCAACGATTAAGCTCTTTACAGTTTGGCCGTTAGCCGCGGATGAACTGGTCGTAGTTCTGCCTCGTTCAGCGGTGGCGTCAGGTGCCGATACTACTTCGGTTAGGACGAGAAGTGTGCGCATAGTAGCAGCACCAATGTACGAATTACGTTATACTGGCTAATAATGGTAGGAAGCTGAGCTGACGGCGGCCTCGACAAAGGCTTCCTTGTCCGCTGCGTTCTTGTTGGTATTGTGGTGGAGTGTGGTGCTGTGTTTCGCTGCGCCTACAACGCGAACAAGTACTCATCGACAAACGTAAGCGCAATCAACGTGTCGTGTGTTCGTCCATTCGTCCGTGTGTTACTGCTCCTAATTTCCATTGCTGTGCTGCTGCTGTTGCGAAGCTCGCCCGTGTGTATGGTTCTCTAGAGAGTGACGAAAGCCAGCGAAAAACGAACTAACAATCAACGACCGACGCGAACCTACGCCGAGTCACCTATCCCGCGCAGCCGACTCATTGGCGGCGGCAGCGCTTAGTTGAGTGGTCTCAGTGTTCGGCGGCATCAGCAGTGAACGGTGGTTGTAATCGAGCTGGTGGCATAGTGCTGGTCCCGGCTGCTGCAGCTTCTAGTTACTACTACTACTGCTGCTGCTGCTGCTGCTGCTGCTGCTGCTGCTGCTGTTGCTGTTGTTGTTGCTGCTGCTGCTGCTGCTGAGTCGCTCTATGCTGTGACCGCTACGTACTGCGGTGCTGAGCCTAGTGCTGTCGTCTACCTACTACTGCTGCCGCCGCCGCCTTTGCCCCCGTCGCCTCCCCCGCCGCCGCCGCCGCCGCCGCCGCCCCCGCTGTGGACGTGGCGGTGGTGTCGATATCGTGCTGGTGGTCGTTTTATCGGTGAGAAGTGGTTAGCTGGCTGGTGAATATTGGTCAGTTTACTGGTGTAGCTGTTTGAAAAAGAACGCGAAATACTGCTACCGGTTGTTTCGTTCGTTCGTGTGTAGAGCACTTGCTGGTGTCCTGCGGTAAAGCGACTGGGGTAGCGAGTGTACAGCGCGGTGGACTGCGGTGGCGGCGAGAGTTTTTGTTATCTCAACAAGAAGGAAAAAGAGCTGTGCAGCTCGAGAAGTTGGTGCTCGCTGTGCAGCGATGAGCCGCATCGGCAAGGATGTCTAGTGAGCATTGGCCGAGCGAACGTAACGACCCGACAAGTAGCAGCTGCAGCGGTAGTGGAATCAGGGAGGTGGCAGCAGCAGCAACGGCGGCGGCGCAGGGCCAGCCAACGCGCACATCACCGGCGTTCGCCGTTCAACAACACCAACGAACCCGCCAGCCTCGTTGGGATTCGCTGACTGGAAGCCACAACAAGGTCCGACTGAGTTTTTTCTCCTGACACTGATAGAGATCCGGTAAAAGAAATAGCAGAGATGTAGGACGAGGGAACAAGGGAAAGGAAAGAGAAAGCGAGTTAAGAGTTAGACTATCACAGCAGCATCTAATTGCGCGGGTGTTCGTGCACTCGATGGCCGCGCATGATTAAGGGACAAGTAGCGGGATTAGCTGTGAGAGTGAGTTAGCGATTATGATTGTGGTCCTGTGTGAGTAAGCGAGACAGAAATGGCGGAAACACGCGTGCAGTTGGTAGAAAGCGTTAAACAAGTTGTTGGGCGATACGGGCAGACCAGACGATACTCGAACGCCGTGGCCACCCTGGACGGTGAAACCGGGGAATAAAGTAAAACTTCATAGAAAGAATAATGTGGCAGAGTGTATGGTTATTGATTGAAGGGCGAATTGCGTATGTGACGGGGTATGCAGAGAGCTTTTCTAAAACCGAATTCACGCCACAGCCCGCTAACAGATACGGTACTGCATAAGTCAGTATACGAGGTAAACTTAGTTATTCTTCGGAGACTTGCTGAAGACGATGTTGGTCTGTTCTAGTCTGACATAGGCCTTCGAAGTAGCAGCCAATTCAGACCTCACCTAAGACTAGTAGCCGATAATTGTCAGCACTACGGAGGCGGTGCCTAGATCGAATAGGCTTCAACGTATTATTAGCGTGTTTCCAACGATATAAACTATCATCGATGTTTCCTTATTGTATTAGCTACCTTATTAATTCGTCGAGCGGTAGGCCGGCATGACGTGTTGTCACGCCAAGTGTGGTAACAATTCTCACGAGAAATCATTGATACCGCTCTAACAATTATCCTTGTCACTTCATGATTATAAATGTATTTATTCCTATACGATAAACTGTGTTTCCACGAGGAAATACCAACGAGCAGATCTCGTTCTAATGCTCTGCACTCGCGTTTTCTTTTAGCCAGCTGGAGGCTATAATATATAAAGACGTATATTTTTAAAGTGACTGTGTTTAGCACGTTCAGTTTTAATCGAAATGAGGAACCCAAATAACAACTAAAATCTGCGCTTGCTTAAAGACAATCATTAAAAAATTGTCAATTGATATGCTGAGTTCATGGCTGGAGCAAGTGTAATTGGAGTAACGTAATATGAGAATCTAGCCAGTAGTATGAGCATATAGAAAACGCTTTGGCTTTATTAGGTGACCATCGTTTTCTTTCCTTGCTTCCGGTCCTAGGAACTGTACAATTACTGGAGAACGCAGCGAATTATTTTAAGCTTGACGCTTGAGCCTCTGTGTACAACCGTGAATGTAATTAAGCATAATGTATTTAAGTGCGTTTAGTTCCGCTCCAGTGCCGGCGTGTTATATTTTCACGTTCACGTTGCAACCTCTAATACGTTTCCCCTTAGAACTCCGCAAATTCAGCCTAATCTGCTCTATTAGTTCATTCTATATCGCACAATCAATGTATTTTTCAATTACTTCAGTGCTCTTTGGAACACACTATTCTAACGTAAACATGGACAATAGAATCGAGTAAGCCTCGCCTGGTGGAGTAGCAAGTTCCTTTTCGGTTTGTATCTCTAACCATTTGTATATATCGCACCGTTCAGTGACAATAGAAGTAAGATAAGGAATGGTTGCGCATTGTCGGTAACCCAGGCAGCTTTAAGCTAACAGTTACCAGTTCTGTTGTTCTCTGTTGATAGCTGTCTGCTGAATCATCAAAGGTCTTACGACCGTAATATTTAGCTTTTATATATATATATATAGCTCTGATAGAGTTATATCATGTACATACATATACATATACATAAAGAGCTATATCATATCGCTCGGCATGACAGATACGGTCACAAACTGGGTTCATTGTTGCTGTAATATGATGTGTTGCTACCGGTGACATTACTGGGGCAGTGCAGTGTTTTTATTTCGTTATTGTGGCGGCATTTTGGTTGTATTCAAACATGTTATATCCAGCTGGAGTATGTACGTATATGTACGTGTATTTGCACATAACTAAGGCCGTCTGCCAAAATATGCATCTGATATGAATATTTGACGTGAGAGAGGCTCAGGCAGACGTGCCTCCCTTTTCATGGTTCTGTAATATTGTTACTAGTAATTAGAGAGCATTCATCAGCTCCGAATTGGGCTTCTCAAAAAATCGCCGTGTTTCAATTGCTAGAAACTTGAAAAATAATGGATGTCGGATAAAATGGAAGTAATATAAGCCTTTTAAGCCTTTACCGCTAAACGAGAGCGTATTTTTTACCTGTATTTTTATGGATAAGGTTTCGTTGCAAAACAAAACCATTGCTATGGACTGCCTTTCATACGTATGCTGTTGATGTGCTTGTTCTGGTTTTCGTCATTTAAATGATTAGAAGACTAAAAAAACTAATCCGGCATCACTTATGAATTTCTAATGTTTTCCGTTAATGTGTTGCTACGAATGCTTTAGTGATCGATCCAAATCTGGATTGTAGTTCATATA
>NW_019214040.1:0-9555 GCF_002532875.2 Varroa jacobsoni | reverse complement strand
ATATAGAGCATCATTGCATTATGCTACCAAGGAATTCTAGTGAAACTCATCTCAGTCTGAGAGTACAAGCTGTCTGGGCTGTTGTAACGCCTGAGGAGCCTCTTGTATCGTTTCGTTATTCTCTTTTTGTTCGTGTTTCGATATATGTTCCATCTCATTGATTGCTTGTAATTTCAGGGTGTAGCACTGAAACGATCTCTGGAGGAGCGAGGTGCTAGTGGCTGCGGCCCAGAAGCGAAAAAGATGGCGGGTGGTCAGGCGGCGCCGGGGGTACTCGGCGCTAATCCCAACGCTGTTACGGAAGAATGGTCAGTGCCTGACAAGATGGTCGGACTTATCATAGGTGAGTATTAGAGAAGGAGCGTGATATAGCAGGGCCTCATCAAGTCCTTATGAAATGGATAGGCAGCGTGTCAACGTCATCAACGAAATAAGAGCAGTTTTAAAATATTGTCATTTGGTCCCGCCGAATCCAGAGTTTACCACGTATATAAATTTACATCAATTCATTTGAAGCATCAAGCTAGCTGTAGATAACACAGTTAGAGTCATTACCAGTTAGGTCAGAGACTTTGAAAAAATTTGATCAAGCCTACACAACGAACTAAGCGTTAAAAATAGATTTATGTCGGGTAAATTTGCGGTACTTTACTGGCTTCAATTCAAACGTACGCCCGGAAGACATTTGAAGTAAACAAGGGAAGACAGTTATATTTTAGTATAATTTATGTTGTATTCTCTCTCTGATTACTTTCAAGGTTTTTGATAGCTGAACGGAGTAACCATGCCTAATTTCGCAATCTACTGCTTTCTTAAGCAGTTGATGTTTGTATAATACACGCGACCCTTTAACATCGTTTGTACATGGCCTTAAACCCGAGAAATGCGCAGATTGAAAGCGTCGCTTAATAGCGATATTTTCGATTTTGGCCATAATTTTTGGAGGTCAATGTGGTAGCTTTATCGCCAGAAGAAACGCTATTGACTGTTATACTACTCATCGGCAACCTTCTTCCGAAACCATAAATATTAAATGTCGTTCTTTATTATTGGCACCCTTTAAATGAAGTTCGATAACTGCCGCGCTCAATGTAAACCACAAACTCTTAACACTCTTGTTAAACTAGATGCTTCATCTTGTGAGAGTAGAGTTTAACTAGGCTATTCTCGGTGGGCCTGCTCATAGTAAACCGTGTGACGTTATTTACTAACGGAAGAACGGAGTTGACTATAATATCTCAAGTTTAATGTAATACTAGCTTTGCGTGCTGCTTTCAGATTCGTAGTAGAATATGAAGGTTGCAATTATCAAAGTTCTAAACACGCTTTTTTTAGTAGCCGTTCAAGAAATTGTGCTTTGCTGAGTACATTTTTAGCAGACTGCTACAGCTAAACCCAGGTATATTTCAATTGCTCACAGACCTAAAGTGGAGCCTTCACCTGTCTTTTTTAATGTGCTTTATTTATCAGTATGAAGTCATTAGGTAAGCTTACCGAGGGATTATGCTCTAGCGTAATGCCTACGTTTTCCTGTCAACAACTTCGAGATCAAAATTGTACTGTGCATGAATTTAGGGAAACAGGCTTTATGGTTCAACCAATTATCAGTTAATAATCCCTGAAATAAACAGGCTTAATGAAAATTTGCTAGTTACCAGTACCGTTCGAGACATTGAATTAGTCTTAATTCATTTTGTCATTCAAAAAATGAAAAGCCAAAACCGGGTTGGTTTAAAATGTTCGTCTGTAATACGAACATAAGTAAAACAAAAAAATGCATAACTGATTCAGACTTACTGCGCGTAACACTTTAGAAACAGGCAATGAAGATTATTAGGAAGAGAAAGAGTTGTACGGTTTTTGAGAATCTAGATTGAGAAAGCCACCGATTAAGTATTGCTGTAATGGAATCATGTAATCTAATTAGATAATATTTACTTTAGTTCATTTACTGAAAACCGCCACTCGACTCTGACGTTTGCCATATTAATAGATGTGCTATATTCATAAATACTTCATTAAAATTCATTTACTTTACCGCGCGTGTTCATAGGGCATTTTAGCCGTAGGCCTCGAAACTTGCATCCGTTTTTGGGACTTTAAACTGTACTTGTAGTATAACGAACTTACTTAGTAGTATAACGAACTAATAGCACCCAAGTCAGCATACACGATCGCAAAAGTACAAAGTAGTAGTTATATAACTACTACTGCAACGTGCACGCAATATATATCGTGTCGCTTCTTAAAAGTAGATGCTGCTAATTGAAGAAAAGTTGAATTCAAGATTTTCTACTATGTTGTCCAGTGTGTGATTCGCGTGCTCGTGTATATCGGACCAGTCCCCTCTGCATGGTCCAAGATTTCATGCTGTTAGCCGCTGTACAGAAGGTGAGGGTGTATGTGCTAGGGTGGAAACAGCATGTTGACGATACTCGGCAACTCTGACCCTGCTGTTACCGTTAAGGAAAGACCCTCTTGCCAGGAAATGGTGTAGCGGGGAGGTAACGGAACGCTATTTTTTAACCCAGGTGAGGAAGACTAAGGACTGATCAGCCGGTAAAAGTGTGCAGTACGAAGTAATATGCCCCTTATACTTTTTTCTGTTTTATCGTTTTCGTTCGCTAGCCAGCCCAAAACCTGTCCCTACCTGCAAAGTAATTTTATTTGGCATGGGGTCTGAAAATAAATGCTAGCCGGGGTATATTTAGGAGGAATCGTACTCTGGGGATCGATACTAGTGTAAAGGGTACAAGAGAACATCGTGGTTTAAAGCCAAAGGCAGCATATTTGGAGATGTCAAGCACAAGTAGATGCGTTTAATATAAAGGCTTTAATGAAGCCCTTTATTAATTAGCTTCCGAGGCAAAAAATACTTGCGTTACCGTGTCCATTTCTAGAAAATTATTTCAAGTGTTGTTTGTTGAAAAATGTTACGCTATAGAAATGTATAAAAAACTGCAGATTTAAAACAACGGGGAAGACAAAATTTTTTGTCGTTACCCTCAGACTATCGTTATAGATGTGACAAAAATAGCATAAGCTGTAAAGCACAACAAGCTACTAAAATTTGGTATAAGCACCAATAAACGAGGTGCATACAGTGGTAATCTGTAAAGGCACACATTTCAGTTTAGCCCCCATTCGTCGTATGTTGATTTAAAACAAGTGCCAATAATTATTTGACTAATTTCACCTCGATTAACATAGTGCATGGTTCAAATAGCCTCTAATTTGATAGTTCGTCATATGGTTCCACAGAAATTCAGTGAATAGTAGTGGCAACCGACCTGAGGCATGACCACAGACCTGTATTTTAGTCTGAGCTTAGATGGGCCTAGTCAGTGGAACTAGATAAAGAGCCATTTAGAAAAATCATGTATTAGAAGGTTACTGTCACCCTATTTGTTGAGAAGGCAGCGGAAACATATCTGATTGCTCATTGACTACTACCAAACGACATTCAGTTAGTGAAACTTAATTGAGATTTATCATTAGTGCGTCGTGGTTTATTTGCCCGTTTGTCCCTCGAAGCAATTACCCATTTGGTGTCTACCGGTTTGCGGCTCACTAAATCTACGTACTCCTGCGCAGCGACTTTTCTGTTCGCATTCTGCAATCGACAACGCGACTAGCAATTCCAGCGAAGTATCGCATGCGTCACATGCTATCTTCTAAAGGTATCCAGTGGTATACCATCGTGCAGACGAAAAACTACAGAATATTTAAATTCAGCTGGCAGAACGAAACTGATATCAGGAATATGCAATGCAAGAACAATATACTTGAAAGACGGTTGTTAGTAAAAGTTTTAATCGCGTATTATATAATGGAACTTTGATGTTTTGGCAACGCTCCAAGCTTACAGCTCACTCACTTATATGAGTGATTTAATATATAGTAAACGATATATATAGTACATAATGTGCTAATATCGCTTTTGGCAAATGAGAAAATTTGGATTTCCGAAGACGATAAGAAAGGCGAGCTTTAAAATTTTAAACGCTTATTCTTCGCCTTGAGGTTCAATGCAGATTTTTGAACGGGGAACTTGACTTTGCTTAAATACATGACCAGCCTTTAATCTGATAATCGGATAGACTTACCTGTATAGGGGCAAAGGTGGGTATGCAGGTCTCTTCTAACAGGAGTGCACGCTTTTTGTTGCCTTCTGCCTATAGTAATACATTACCATAGCACTTGCAGTGTGTAATGCACCGCAGAGATAATTCCGAGGACTTGTTCTTACAATTAATATACCTCATAATGTTAGACAAAATTAAAAATAAAAAATATGAAGCTTGAAACTAACCTTAACCGTAGATTAAAAACTAATACACACGGGTTGTTCGTGGTAACATCTATTTGATTTACTTTTTTGCAATTTCTTCAGGTCGTGATGGCAAACAAATCATGAAGCTTCAGCAAGAGAGTCAGTGCAAGGTTCAACTCTCGTCGGAATCAAACGGAACTTCGGAGCGACCCTGTACATTGACCGGGAGTAAGCAAGCGGTTGAGAAGGCTAAAGAACTCATCTCTGCGCTTATCACCCGAGGACAAGAAGCCTTGCATAAGGGTGAGCGACTATTCTAAGGCTCGATCATATTCGATTGAGTATATATGTATATACATATGAGATCGAATCATATTCGATTCTCATTGACGTAGAAAACTAAGAAAAGCTATGATTGAAAGATCAAATAGATAATTGGCCGTCGACTCATAACTTTTCCTACCAAAATGAAAGCTCTGTTCTAGCAATGTGGGTATCTTCCTGATCTCCTGTTCAAGTTCGATGCTGTGAGACTTTACTTTTAGTAATTTTCCAAATGTGCAGCATTTTATAGGGCAGTATAGCCCTATCTAACATATGTTCGACTGTTCTCTGTGTAATGCCTAGGCGCAATGAATGGTGGCGGGGGCGGAAACCAGGGAGATATTACTCTCGACGTCCCTTGTCCAGGGCACAAAGCCGGTTTGGTGATTGGGCGCGGAGGTGAGACCATCCGTGGGCTGCAGGACCGCGCGGGCGTGAAGATGGTCGTGGTTCAGGAATCCTCAATGCCACCGCATATGGATAAGCCGATCCGCATCACGGGCGAGCCAGCGAAGGTTGAATTTGCGAAGAAACTCGTTCTTGACCTCATCAACGGCTCAGCCCCACAGAACGGAGGCCCTGGTGGCGGATGTAGCGGTGGGCATCTGGAGCGAGGAGGCAGCGGCTTCCCTGGAAGTCAAATGGGAGGCCCCGGCGGACTCACTCCAGTGCCCGGCGAACCTGGCATGCTACAGGAGCAACTAATTGTGCCCCGGCAAGCTGTCGGCGTAGTCATTGGTAAGCAGGGTGACACGATAAAACGCATACAGCTAGAGACCGGCGCGCGCGTGCAGTTCCAGACCCCGGTGGATGAAAGTCAACCTGACCGGATTTGCATGATCACCGGACACCAACAGCAGGTTGTTCTCGCCTGCAACCACATCTCGGACCTCATCTCCTCAGTTCTTGTAAGTTAATCCATACCGGACCAATGGCATGATCTCAGCGCCGATTCACGTGCCATACCTAATTCACATCCGTTCTATAGTTGGGTGAATTTTAATTTTGCTGATAGAATTTGATCAGTACTACCTACAATATTACACGAAAGCCGAGCGATAAACACTTTTGTTTCTTTAGCTTGTTGAAGTGTTCGAAATCACCCAAATGGAGTCGTTTTTCAGGAATTATTTATTACTTGGTAAACAGTTTACGGTGCAGACGCTGATCTCATTCCATTATAATTATTGTAATAGGTCTCTCATTATTGCTTATTAAGGTATATAATGCATTTGACAGGGTGCCAGAGAACAAAACATAAGAAAATACCTGTTTTCGTGTGATTCATTGCTTCGTTTTTTTGCGGTGTCTGGTTTCTGTTGGTGCTCGGTTTTGTAGCGGAGGGACGATGAAAATGGCGGGCCGAGTGTCGGCAGCGGCGGCAGTTTAGGTGGACTAGGTGGAATGGGCCGGGGTGCTGGTAGAGGTATTAGTGGTCGAGGGGCAATTCGGGGAGGCTTCAGAGGAGGTCGTGGAGGCGGCAGAGGAGGTCCGATGGGAATGGGAGGCGGTCATTTGAGTTCGCCAGGCAGCGGTATGGGTGCTGGAAGCGGTATGGGCGGTCTCGGGCCCGATCAGCAGGAGGCGCAGATGCAGGTGGCCGCCAACAAATGCGGCCTCGTAATTGGTAAAGGCGGTGAGAGTATTCGTCACATCATGCAACAGAGCGGTGCGTACATCGAGCTGTCCCGCGCGGGTGGGCCTTCAGCCACTGAGAAGTTCTTCACGATTCGGGGCACGCCACAAAGTATCGAGGTGGCGCAACAGCTTATCTCGGAGAAGATTGGCAGCGCAGGCAATACTGGGCCGCCCGGCAGCGGTATGATGGCCGGTGGCGGCACGAGTGCAAACGGAGGCACGCCTGGCGGCTACCAGCCTGGTTATGGCAGTCAAACAAGTTACGCGGCCCAGGGAGGCGGCCAGTATGGCGGTGCGGTGGCCACAGCGCCCGGCCAGAGCGCCTGGGGTCAACCAGGGCCCTACCAGACGCCAACAGCCGCAAACGGGACAGCCCAGTGGGGACAGCCGCCCACCGCCGCAACTCCGAACGGCGACTTAAGTAAGTAGTCTTTATCCTACGCCCTAAGATTGCGTTTTGTCATCACTAACATCGTCAGCATTGATATCATCGGTATTGTTTATAATCACCGTACATAGCCACTTGACGGGAATGTGGCCTTTGGATACTGGACTCACATTCTGCTAGATCTTATTGTAGCTGAAATGAATCTCACACGTGAAAAACTTTATAATCTATTCAGAGAAATACGTGCGTCTCACGATTAATCAGGTGGTGACAGGTTAGTCTAATCATTATATTAATTAAAGGCAAACAGCAAGACAACTCGACAGCCTGGGCGGCGTTTTACCACCAGTACTATCAACAACCAGGCGGAGCCCATCCTGCTGCAGCGCCAACAGCTGCAGCAGGTGGCAGCGCAGCCTCGAATCCATCGGCGCCTCCCTCGACGGGGCCGAGTGGTCAACCCGATTACAGTCAGGCATGGATTGACTACTACCGTCAGTTGGGAATGTTCCAGGAGGCGGAGTTGATCGAGCGACAGACGCGCGGAGGCGCTCAGGCTAACCCCGCCGCCCAGCAGCCTCAACCGCAGACACAGGTATGGCGCGAAACGATGACGTGTGTTAACTTTGGCTTGCTTTCATATGAATAGTGGCGATTATTTATTTACCTTTTATAAGCATAGGAATGTAGCATACGAATGTTACTTCACAACGATGAGAGGAACAAAGATGTAAAGTAGACATTTTAAATTAGTGACCTGTATTAGTAGGATAGTTGTGATTAATTCGGCTTGGCGTTTCAGATAACATTTATCAATATACTTATCTTGCTCATTAGGTTTCCACAATCTATCTTTGTTTGTGATATCTAAATCATACAGAGTATTTGGGCAGCTTAGCTCTGTGACAGTTAAGCAGTAAACATTTTTCTTGGTGATAACAACTGTTGATGTTGAAGAATCTGTATATAGCATACGTGACTGCTACATTATTTCAGCTTGAGCCAATACGTCAACATACCCATCATAAAGGTTATATTGTAAAAGAGGGATAAGCCTAGTCCCTAAATACATGTTCTATTGAAATTACCATGTTAAATACAATCTATGCAAACTTCCACTAATTTATATATTTGCTATCATGTATCTGGTAGAACACTTGCAAAATTTACACGTGTGTAGATCAAATAACTAATTGATGCACTCGCTATTCGTCCGATTGCGCTTTTTGTGTCTGTTGTTTCTGCTGTGCGTTTTTTCTCGTTATGTTTTTGTTCTCTGTGTTGTCGCACCGATGTTCGTTTTGTGTTGTTGACTCATTACAGGCCGGCACTCCAGGTGGGCCCAGCGGCGTTGCCCAGAATGGCGCGCCCTGGGGCGCAGCACCATACGCTGCGCCCGGTGCCCCCTACGGAGGTGCACCAGCTGCACCTCAGCCCTACGGCACTTACGGATACCCCAGCGCATAATAAGATCACGTTCCATCACCGCTCCAGAAATAATTACTACTACTGCTACCGCAGCTCTTACCCTTCGCGTAAATAGCAAGCAAGCTGCTTCTTCATGGAGGGGGGAGGGGGCCCAACATAGCCGACGATAGAATAGCAAGAAGAATTATTAAACAACAACATCTATGAATATTTACTACCAGCACCAACAACAACAACAACAACAACAACAACAGCACCAGCAGCAGCAGCAGCAGCAGCAGCAGCAGCAGCAGCAGCAGCAGCAGCAGCAGCAACAACAACAACAACAAGAGAAAGAACAACAAAGTCATATGGAGAAAAATCTGTCTGTTTGTGACCGATTCTGGATGAAGACAAAGATAAAATGATAAACCTCTTCAACAAGAACAGCCACAACAATAAGCGAGCAGCTGTTCGTCTTTTCAACCGTTGTACCGCGTGAGTTTAGACAAGATCCGACGGAAGCGACCAGAGGGACAGAGCAGAGAAGAACAAGAATAGCACCAAGCATACACAGCCTCGAAACATAGAACACAACACGAACGCGCCAACAAACAACAAATTGCCTCAACATATTTTGAATGGGCAAATCGATACATAACAATCGACACTTAACCGCTTTTTTCGTCTATATTAAATCGAATACACAAATACAATGCATAATAAAGATAGGAAAACGATACAATGAGAAGCGAGAAAGAAAAAAATGGAGAAATGATTAAAAGGAAAACGACAAAAAGCGAGAGAACGAAGGCTAGGAAAGCGAAAAGTTATAGGAGGGAATTTGTTGCTGGCTCAGTAACAACGGTAATAGTAGTGTAGCAATTACAAGTAATATAGTAAAGTTAAAAACATTTAATTATTATCATTATTTCGGCTACTACTGTTACGATTTTTATTGTTATCATTAGTATCAATCATTACTTTGAATCGTGCACATCTCTATTATTAAGTGGCTTTGATTTTGAAGAGTCCATTCATTAACTCAATTTTTTTTTTTTTCATTACTTTACCAATCAATACCGATTAGTTGGTAATCGTTTTTTATGTGGATCTGGTGCAAACTGTAAAAAAAAACATAGAATAAAATAAACCTGTATTAACGTGAAACAAAATATAAAGAGATGCAATTTATCTATAAAAACCAAACCCTTTTAATCTGAGTAGTATATCAGACCCTTGTGGAACATATCGTTGATTATTTGTTCTGATTTCGTTACTGATTTTTATCTCTCCTATTGTGCCGTTCTTTTTTCATTAACTTTGAGTTAACCCTCAGATCTCTCTGTAGCAACACTGATAGAACATTATTAGAAGGGATCTCGGTTAGAGATAAATGTAGACAAATGGCGATTTAAAAAAATTTGCCAGAGGCATAGAATCCAGTGTTTTTCTTTTAATCATATACCGAAGGCTTATGTATATATATATATATATATACATATGTATATATATATATGCATAT
>NW_019214039.1:27442-35673 GCF_002532875.2 Varroa jacobsoni | reverse complement strand
ATATATATGAATTCGTATTGAATTAAACGGTACTTGACAATTAAAGCGTTATGAGAAAACAGTTAACAGATCAATAGCCATTTTGGTTAGACAGCATTTTTTTGTACCCTGCAAGACAGAAAATATTAATTTATTTCACCTTTACTGTATTTGGAAACACGGCGATTCGAATCTGTCGCTCTCTCGCCAAATGCATCATTTTGGCACATATTGTCAGACACTGCTACAAATATAACAGTTGTTCGGAGACTGTGGCACTCAATATCGATTTAGCACATACATAGAAGTAGCGGTATTTGGGAAAATACAAACGTTTTGCGCGTACGTATTTGGCTCACGTACGGGTTACCTTCTTGCGTGTCAGAAAGCCTTTAGTTAAAGATTAAAAGAGAGACCCAAACTTGATAAGCTCCGCATAATCTCTAGTTGATGAGCTACAAGACCAATCAACCTTATTTACCTTCAATAATTGGATACTATCGTTTTTCCTTTGAACTTTCTACCCTTGGATATAAAGTGAGTTTCTGCCTCAAATAAGTACATTTGCCTTTTACAGGCTACAAGCAGCTATCAATTCTACTGTCAAGCCTATTGTACGAGTAACTTTCAGGCAACGCCTGTCCAACAAAATCCTGTACACTATGAGTCTTTGAAGACTTAAATCATTCGTTCTTGTTTATCTATTTCTTTCGCGGAAGAAGGGATCTACCGGCCTTCAATTCTACCATAGGGCCTTCTTGGTATCCATTCTCTTTTGCTGGTCTAGTAGCAGCGGAAGCACTACCAAAAGCACCGAACTTCATGGACAAATCAGGGTGTTTGTCGAAGTGCTTAGGAGTTGTCAATGTCCTGTTCACTCATTCATGCACTCTCTCTCTTTCTTTTAGGAGATACAATGTTAATATTCGTGATCCATAAAGAATAGAGATCCCCCAAAAGCCCCTCGCACCTCTTGGCAAAGTTACCCCAAGCAACACTCACCCGGTCGACCGACAAGCTACTGTACATATCCTCGTCCTATCCCGCAAGTGTGAGTACCTAAGAGAGGTTTAGATAGATGTAGCAGCCGGCTTTGGTAAGGGTAGGGGGCAAGCAGAGAAGCAGACGGGCAAGCACCCAGTTGGGTACTGCCGGTCATACATTATATTGAAGATAAAGCAGCTTTGTTGAGCGGTTCGTCCCGAGCCTCTCGTGTGACTAGAGACAAGGGCAGTGAGGGAATGGAGAGAAATGATAATGCCAACACGATGCGATCCACTTGCTTCATTCCTATATAGACACGCACTCGCATGTAAGTTGCTGAGCAGAGAACTACGGGGGCGGTAGGGAAATTTTGTAGGAAGAAACTTGTGGGTCACCAGCGTGGTGCCCTTGCTTCGGCGCTCGACTGCGCTTTGTGCTAGTAATACACTGTTTTAAATTTGGATGAGCATAATGATGTCTTAGACTAGATACCAGTACATTTAGGATCCACAGGACGATAGTAAGAGCCGGGTTACGATCGAATGAGGTGGCGGTACGATAAATAAATATAGAAACGCATACGGGGCACAACCGATAGACACGATAAGAGCGCTCGCTGAGTGTGCTGCGTTTTTACCTACCGGAAGGTACACTTTATCCTATGCCTCGTGTATGGTAGTAAAGGATATAGATTTTGTAGCTTTTGCTTAAGCCACTATTGAACTCCTATGAATTCATTATCGAATGCGTGTCCTAACTGAATCGAACTTAGTCCAAGCTTCTCAAATATGTTCACTAAACTGGTAATGATGAAGTGGCTTATGTTCAGTTTTTATAACATAAGTATCTTTTAATGTTTATATCATCCTCCGCTTTTATTTTTCATTCTGTTTTAAATTGTTCTTTGTGTTTCACCAGGCCTTTGATTACTAACGCATCAATACAGAATCATCCATGTACGAACAACATATACGCCTTGGGGTTTGAAACTGTTTAGGGCCTTCAGCCCTCCTAACCCATTTCCAGTTTTCCCTGCTGTCTCTTATATGTTTTGTCCACCACCAGTGTGCATAGGCGTAAGTAGGCTTTATAGCATGTAGTAGAGGTCGGTAACGTATCTATAGAGGAATTGATGTGTGTAGGTGTGTTTATCTATGACATGGGAGTTAATAGGCTAGTAAGCTCAAATGGACGAAGTGTCCTCCAGAAGCAGCCTGTAAAGGGCCGGTTGGTCACTGCGGAGCTATTGCAATGAATATCTCGAGTTCCACCAATATCATCAGGATTTATAAATGAGAGTGGGACGTGAACGAAGTTGGTCGAAGCGAAAATGAGGGCAGAAAAGAAAAAGGTTTCCACAGGCAATATGTCTATACTAGGCTAAACCAATGCGTGCTCTTACGTAAGAGAGTGCGCCATCGCACAACAGGAGTATTTACCCAGCAGGCGAACGCTCGATACTCTACTCAAGCACGCTTGTTACAATTGTTAGCTTTAAACATGCATGTCCTACTGAGGCCTTCATCCTAGAAACGACTTTCTAAAGGGAATGCTCTCTGAGAAGATCTGACTCCACTACATTTGGTTGGGCCTTTGCTTGAGACATACGATGGCAACACTGAGTTATTTTTATGATTGCAAACATCTCAACTTTAAGAGGCCTGGCATTACGTACAACCGATAGCGTCATTGATTTAGACTAATTGTAAATTATTTCACCTTCTTTAACTAATGACTTTACTCACAGTGTAGAAACGGGTTACTGGGAACAACTCCACATCAACCCACACATATATTAATCAGTAAGTGAGTCATTCTCTATTGAGCGCTGTCCACACTGTCTGTTGGTTGTCCATTCCTAACTATTGTGTAGGAGGAAAAAGGGAAACATTCGTTTGAGTGATAGCTATTGATAATTGACGACACAGATGGCGAGAGCAGTTTCATTCGTAGCTTTAATTCGTTTTTGTGTTGGTTGAGTGCTGTATCATTGGTTCCCTGCGCCAGGTCCTTGGCATCTTCCTATTTTGGAACGCTGAACGAGCAGTAGACAGCATGAGCGCGATTGTTGGTTCCCAGCTGCGAATTATATGTAAGCCACTTGTTCACCATGACGCGCCTATGGGGTGGCATACTAAATTTGTCGAAAACGCCGATATAATACCCTTCAGAACTTCAATTGTTCTCCTTATAATGCGCCCTCTGTTCCACATAGCAACATTACTATGTGCTTGTCATACTAAAACATGTCGTACGCTGCCAATTGCCTCAATTTCTCTCTCTGTTCTTTAGCGGGACCGAAAGTCTGGTTTTTTCACTGAGTGAGAATGCCGTGTCATGTCTCCTTTAGGCCTTTCGTAGAAGGAGTTTGGAGCTTT
This sequence comes from Varroa jacobsoni, assembly GCF_002532875.2. Taxonomy (NCBI): domain Eukaryota; kingdom Metazoa; phylum Arthropoda; class Arachnida; order Mesostigmata; family Varroidae; genus Varroa; species Varroa jacobsoni. The sequence continues at coordinate 32,332 of NW_019214039.1, read as the reverse complement.
TTAGCCCGTCGAGCAAGCAAACGAACGCAGCTGGCTTTTAGGCATTCCTTCAGGGAAAGATCGAGCCATGATCAATGCTCCCGGTGCCACCGAGCCGCGTTCGAACGGTAAGTCATGCGGTTGGTTGGAAATCTTTGATTGCTTCTGAGATGCAGGTTTTGGGATCACTCACTGCATGAAAGAATCGCTAGTTCGAGGCCAGCAGAGGTGGGTTACCCGCACGGGCAGTAGCTTCACAGTTGGATTGCCTTTAGGGTCAACCTAACCGGGTCAGGATATAGGCTTCCTCTCGGCTTCATCAGGATTCAACAGGAGCTTGTCAGTAGTAAGCACGGGCTGCCGCAGCAGCAGCGGCAGCAATGAGTAGCGAACACGCAGAACTGCAGAGTATTAGTAGCAGCACAAATGCTAGCCAACCAAGCGCGGCTTGCTTCGGGCTCTGAAAAAGCTGTAGGCATTAGAGCTTGCTCAGCTGTGAATCTCAGAGACGAGACCAGCTTTGTAAGGCCTGACGAATAAAGGCAGATACGATAGCCCATTCTTACTTGGAAATCGGCAGACTCATCGCTAAGACAGGACAATCATCCGCACACAAAAGAAAACGAAGTTCTCTCAGATTCGGCTCTGCGTACTAACTGATGCCAAGCGATCGCGCCCAGTTTCTTGCAGGCCGCTACAGCAGCACGATGCGACTCTGATAGCGTCGTGTCGTGGTGTTGCGTCAATCACTCAATTCGCTGAGTCATTCAGCAAGCGGGCCAAACCAAACCGGAACGTTCTATTCCTTCGGACATTCATTCCTACTGTCCAACAAAATAACTGAGTCAACTGGATTCGCCGATGAAGCAGCCTAAAACGACGGTGGCAGAAAAGGAACAACAGTCGGACTAGGATTGACAAGCAAAGCAGCGGCAAGAGGTCGCTGTCCGTCTCCGGGATAACAGGTCAGCAGTTGTGCTGTGTTCTGTTGCATATAGCATAGTGTAGCCAACAAGGATTGTGTGCCTGGCATAAAGAGAACCAGCACGCAAGTACTATGCGCTGATTGAACACGTGGTACTATTTTAAGCACACTCTGTGCCGAGATTATGGTATGAGCAAAAGAACAGAAAAGACGGTTGGGAGACAAGAAAAGGCTGGAAAGGTAATGCGTTAGCGGTAGTTGGAGACAGCTCGTTCTCGAAATGGCGGCTGGATGATGTTCATGTTGAATTGAGATTTCTACGTGCAACACCCAGGTCTCGAATTGGGGTATGCCTTAGGAAGAAACCCGGCCACGCCGGTTTTCCGTGCTGATGAACCTAAATAAGTGTATGAACCCAGCCCGATCCTTTCTTATTATGCCAGCTCCTAGATAATGCTTTCGTTTGTATTCCACTAGTAGATACACAAAAGTGCGGTAGAGATATTCACTAGAGTACAGAACGCCGTACAGATTAGTAACGACGAAATCGCATGGCACGTATATACCAAACAGCCAAATAGGGCAACTCATTTGGTAGATCTAGCTTTGCCCCGAACGGCATGAGCCGCGAACAAGGTAGGGAGGGCCAAATTAGAAAAGGGGAATGCCGAGTTAGAAAAAATAGCTCAGTAGTGTTCCGAGAACGTGCTACTTTTATTGTTGCTGTTACTCTGTGCAGCTGTTCCATAGCAGTGCACCCCTATCGCCCCGATGAATGAATGAGTGACGGGGAGGGAGATAATTTAAAGGCCTCCCTACCGTCCCCCAACTCCGAGTTGTGCCCGTACAGGTACCGCTGACGATAGTTATAGGCAAGATGCTGACCTGAAAAGAATATGCAGGCATGACACCAAGCACCAGATAAAATAAATAAACTAGCTAACAAAAGAAGCAAAAATAGAACGAAAATACTTGAAAGAATCAAAGAAAGACCCTCCTGAATAGACTACTGATTGGCAGTACGTTTATAAAGAATTAGAAAGAGACGACAAATCCGATGAGCCGTTCCTCAGGTCTGAGCGGAACCGAAACGAGCAGCCGTCAGCCGACATTGTTCATAGCAATGGTGCACGATGATCTATGTAGACTCAACGTTTCTTTTTTATAAGTCCGAATAGTTTGTGGAGAACCAAAGAATGAATCGCTTTAGAAAAACGCAAAATTTGTTTTGTTAACAGTGCAAAAAGCGGATAAAACCGTACATCGTTTCGTTTACCAGCACAGCATTCTAAATATTATAAAGTATGGGCAGGATACGAAAGGATGACAGAAACAAATAAAGGGAAGGCTCTTCATCACTGGACTGTTGCAATGCTAATATTAAGAAAGTACGCTACGCGCATGCGATGCACTATCATTAGCCAAAGCACATGTTGATCATCGTGTGTCCCGAAAAATGATCTTCGCCCGTTTTTTATTGGCCGTATTACCGTGCCCGTGTCTTTCATGTTTCACAACACTAAACACAAACCATTTCAACTGAGATGGGCCAACGATTGATCTCGCCATATCGAAATTACTTATATTGCTATCAATCAAAATATCTGAAATTCGCTCTGCGGGGTATCTTCGAACGTGTCTAGACATGTTGACTCCATTCGATTTGAATTTAAGGCTATTTAGATAGAGAGTGTCATTTTTACAAGGTAGTGCTTGTCTCATACCAGATAAAAACGTCACGTTCCATTTGGATAAGGTTGGATTGCTTTGAAACATTAGTCGGTGCCGCTTTATTATTACTTCGTTTTTATCCTTATCTCGTGTCGACCAAGATTTTCCCCTCGATTAACTATCCCGTATTGATCTCGTTGCGCTGTTTCGTCCTGCACTGGTAGCGCGACAGACTGGAGGATTCTGAGCTGTTTAGGTTTTCTCTCATTTCTATTCGCTCTCTATTTCGCTATCCTTCCTTTCATTGTTTATCTCTCGGGCGAATGTGGCCTTAAGTAGCCCAAAATGTGTCGTGTATGAGGCGCGAAGTGGGATGTGTTCCCTCCATTTCGCGCTAAAATGTCAGCCGTTTTTTCGTCGAATCCGCCGCAGCAGCTTCTTTAAAAATTTTCCACCCCATCGCAGATGGTGCTTTGGATATACGATGCAGCCCGCTGCTTCTTGTGTCATTTTAAGGAAATTGTCGTTCCAGTCTTGGTCAGTCTTCGTCTTCTTCCCCTACTTTCTGCTTTGGCGTCCGGTCACATCTGCTTCTTCGTCCTTTAGTCTCATAGCCACACGGCCTGCCGCGTAGTGATCAGACCGACAATCTTTTCGAGGTGTGCGTACGACATGATCAGTCGAGGCCTATCTGCTTCTTCGAAAGTCGTTTTCGCGACTAGACAGGACAGAGAAAGATAGCAAGTGAGATGAAATTTTTTCCTCTAACCGGATCTTCCATCTACCTTGAAGGGCTTCGGCTGGGTAGATCTGGCTGGCAAGATCTGCTACTGCCTCCCCCGCTATCTCTGCATCTCTGTACAGTCCCTGGCTATCGACCAGCGGACGACGAATACGATAGAGAACCACCAGCTCTGACACGTTTAAGGCGCCCCGCACATTGCGCGCTTGCCAAATATCGCAATGTGCCATTTAAGAGGATTTCGCAACGCGTCAACCCTAAGGGGACGGCAAATCCTGAGAGGATGGGGGAAAACCTGGGCACAGGAGACAAATATCTAGCGGATTGCGCAGTAGTGGCTGCTGCCCGGTGATATCGATATTGTAAACTCCCTAACCCCAACTCACTTTTCCCTGCGCCCTTTGTTCATCTGCTGCGTGTCTTTAGGGCCACGCTCTCCACCGCCGCAGCGTTGTCCTCTTTATGGCGGGAGAACGGCCCCTCCGCTCCTCCTCGGGGGCATTTGTCGACCGACCTAATGTCCCTGTCGGTGTCTACCCCTTAGGCGTTGAGCACCTACATGCGGCGGGGTGGGGCCTTTCGCAGACGATTGCGGTACGGTAGTGATGGTGCAAGAAGCCTAGCAGGGATGCTTGAGTACAACTGAAGCTAGGTCGAATTGTTCGGCCGGTCGTTCGGCTGAACCGGCAGCCAGCCACCGACCAAGCGATAACACCGTTATATATTATGAGAGTTAGATATGTCACACGAGCGCGTCTGCCTACCGAGACAACGCGAGATGTCGAGGTGGGGAGAACCGTCTGAGCGTGAGAGAAAAAAAAAGGGCGGCAGGCAAGAGCTATTGCGATCAGTAGCATGAAGTTGAAGGAAAGGACGAGACGGAAGAGTCGGAGAGTATGAGAATAGAGATCTATCACGCACTTCTGCATCCCTCTCATACTGCGCTGTGTCGTCTTGCTGATATAGAGCGGCCAGTTGAAGATGGGGGTAAATGGCTGCCGTCGAACAAGCGCATTAGAGAATTATCGGTAGAATCAGCAGCGGTCTCAGAATGAAAAGCCATCTGAGCAGACAGAAAAGAGATGTATGCAAACATAACTAAGCTGATTATCTACAAACCACACGTATATCATACAAGGTAGAATTTAGCATAGAATAGGTGAGTGTTGAAGCCAACTTTATTTACAAAATGATTAGTAGAAAAGAGTAACTGCGTGGCGCTGTATAACACTGTGTGGAAAAAAGACGGTCTAGATTATTTATTATTTTAAAATGGATGATGTGGTTGCACTATGTAGTTTTAAGAAAAGAAATGGCATGCTTTCGAGGCCCTATCGTACACAATTAATACGGTAAGCTTATATTAAAACAAACAAACAAACAAACAAACAGAACCCTTCATAACATTATCGCATAGATCTTTTTATATAAACACACTGGAATAGGCGGTAAAAGTTATAGCAAATCTTAGTTATAGCGATAGCAAATCTTTCAAAAACTATTATAGGAATGCTGGACATTCTGCGTAGCTACAATAAATTAATAACAATTTCGATAATATATAATGTATATA
>NW_019214039.1:0-27342 GCF_002532875.2 Varroa jacobsoni | reverse complement strand
TAATGTAATAACAATAATGATTTCATAAGATCATTTTATATAGCATTATTTATGGCATTTATAATCAAGACCAGTACACTGAAGGATAGATGCGCGTGTACCTTAGGTACATGACCTTGATGAGAGTTTGAAGCATTTTCCTATGCTTCGGGCCTTTCAAACAACGAAAGAATGTCTTCCGTGGCACTTCCATATTGATTATATCAAAGTACATGCATCTTCCCGGCTTAGCCTCCATAATTGTCAGATCAGTATTGACGTATTCATATGTACTACTGATGACAGTAAAACTTCCCATCCCATGTTCAATCGCACAAACTCAATTTGCGCATAGCAGAGATAGCCTTCGTTCTCCCTATAGATCTGTCTAAAACTCATTCTTATCTTGATAACAAAAAATAATGTATTAAATATATTTTTAGAGATTTTCGTCAGTAGACAACAATCATCATCATCATTATCTTTTTGTCGATAGCGCCAACATCTATTTTGACGCCTAATTAATATCTCGTTATCCTTTCTCTCAGCAGTAACAGCAGCTCTCCTGTAACAGTGGAGTTTGCGTGTGATGTTTATATGTGATCGTAAGAACGTTGAGGATGAAGACGAAGCAGATTTTATTCATCAGAGAGGCCATAGCTTTTTGCCCTGTATAGCTACCGTTGTGTCGCATCGTTTGACCCGACGTCCTGACCTCTACTATGGCCATCACTGCTCCCACTGGCTTCTCAAGGCAGCTATCCAGAGCCCTCTTATACTGGGCCATTCAGGGTCTATCTCTCAGAGGTGTTCTCATGACTGGACAATTATTCGCACTTACAAAGGACTTAACAGCCCAACTTTGCTTAGCTGAGTCCATATGAGGTCTAACCCTCCTTTTCATACACCAAGCTTCCCGTCCAACATGGATAGTCTCCAAAAGAAGGCAAACCGTCACCGACCTGTTGAGGGCTACCTTCTTTTAGTTTTTAGAATTAGGGGAAAATCACCGATCTCCATTGCGGGCCTCCGTCATCTGCAACAGGAGGAACGTCGTAAACTCCTTCGAGAAAGCGAGTGGGCGAAGTAGCGACGGGCCACAGAGAGACCTGCAGAGCACAGGCTTCCTGCGCCCCACGCGGACGACGTATCTCTTACCCGTAGGACTCCCTTAGGGAAAACTCCGAACAGGAGACCACGCAGTGCTCCTTGTAGAGGTATTCATAAAACTCTCTATACTCCCGAATAAATGGTTAAAAAGTAAAAAGCGGGAAAAAATAGAAAATCAGACATGAATCTATCACAAGAAATACCCGCCCTGTAACATTGTCTTCCGCAAAATATATAGTGCACAGTTATTACAAAAGACGAATAAGCCCTTATCTATTACCAAGTTTAGCGATCTGATTGTGCAGTCCAAGTCAGATACGTATAGCCGTATGATTTGAACTTTATAAGACTGCGCATGCGCTTAATATATCAATGAGTATATGCAGTAGAATGTCGCTCTAAATTCTATTGGTTCTCGTTGTTCGTAAAGAATCGTCTAGGTAATGCGGTCTCCTTACCCCAAATGCCGCCGACGTGTTGGTCGTTTTTAAGCACGTCTCGTGCATATATTTAGGGGCGTTCCATAATGTCAAGTTAGCGGGAAGTTAGAGTCAATCTAGTAGGAACTCGGAAAATTGAAGGCATTGCAGCATTGAATAGGAGGAAGGATTCGCGCGGCATGGTGGATGCGAGCAGGCTTAGGCATAGGCGTCCCGTTCCGGTGCTTCTACGTTCCAACCTGAAGATAACATAGGGCACAGTGAATGGAGGCTTTTTGCAGGGGAAAGCAGTTTCGCTGCGCGTGAACGTTTGTTACGAGAAGGGTTGAAGAAAAGATCTCTTCATACAGCTTCATACATACTAAAGAAGGAACTCTTCCCGTCCCTTCCGTTCCTTGTGCGAAGACGTGTGAGTAGCGGAGTGACCCAACATTAATGTAAAAGATGTAGAGAGGAGCCAGTTTTGCACTTCATCTCACATTCCTCAAATTATGACTCGCTGGGGCTGGTCGAGTGATCCGCTGGGTAGAGCAACTTGTAGGGCAATCAGAGATCTTACAGGAGCAATGGTGCCAGTAGTGGCAGTACTGTTCATAAAGCTCAGTCAAGATATAAAGTCTGAGAAGAAAAGCCGAGACACACCGTGAAAGAGAAAGCAATGCGAGAAAGGGGGAATTGAAGACCACGAGACTCTGGTGAATATTCGAATCAAGTCAGACAAGAGGAGCAACAGAAAACGAGGGGCAGCGATGGATGATTGTGCTAAAAGAAGGTTGACGCTTCGCTGGGGGTACTTACACGAAGACCACTCTGACTTTCCTGCAGCTTTAAAGTTGGATAAATGCTGGGCGGTCAGCTGGACACATGCAAGTGCGTTCATCATGGCTATCACACAACACGTGGGAAACTATATAGAAGGCAAACAAGAGCTGTGTTTTTTTGCCACACATATAACATTTATTTAGTCCTTGACAAAACGGGCAGAAATTGCTTTCAATGACTTAACTGTCCGATCTAGGGGAACACTTTCTTCATTTGAAATAATTTCAGATCGTTCTACTCAGAGTAAGCTGAAAGGACCGACGGAAATAATCTATCACGGTGAATGCCACTACGCAGGACAATATTATGATAAAACGTGCGGACGACTCAATGCTGTCCGCAGTCACTCTTTCGTGATTTTCTATTAACGGAGATCCAACGTGTAATCGTAGTAATAATAGCAACACTAATATATGGAACATTATATGAGGACCATTTTTAATCAAGTTCGTCCCTAAAGTCCGTCACGTAATTGACCATATTCCCCGGACGGGCTCAAGTAACTGCACCTTCGAGTAAAGCACTTGACTGTTTCCTAATATCGAATCTCATCAAAGCATTTATGATTGCACAAAGTAAGATTCTGCTGACCGAATACGCACTGAGCCCAAACCACGGGCAAATCAAGTTTATGAAGATTAGATTCGGGATCATTCTGATAAGGACACAGACTGATGTGAGTAATAAATACGTTTGTTTAGCATTTTCAATTAACTGATGCTGAACGGACCCTCGAATAGAAATCTCTACAATAGATCGTCTTCTGATGCTACAGCTGGCGAACCGCTCCAAGTGGGCTTACTTAGCCTGCTACTATACGTCGTGCTCGTTTCTTCCGAATCGATTAGGGTTAGAGACGTAAATGAGGCGTTTAACCGGCGGAATTACCTCGCAGTAGATGCCGGTTAGAATAACGATTCGTTCCTATCCTTACCCAATATAGCCCTTGCCACTATCATAGTTGGGCTATCGGCTTTTCTCTAGTTATTCCAGTTTGCAATCGAAAGACAAAACATATGGTCGGAAAACGTATGTCTCCATTTGCCCTGATGATCTCCATTTGGATGATAGACACTGACTCTCATAGAGACGCCATCAATGAGACAAGTGATAGCCATTACCTCGAAAGGAAAATAAAAAAAAATTGACACTAAAGGAAAAACAGTGGGAAAATAGGAGTGCCGTCTATCGCCCTTCCCCCTTGACCTCGCCGAGCCCTGCGCTCACAACCGCCACTCAGTCTGCTTCTCCTACTAACGGTATAGATTCAAAGGGAGCGAGATGCAAAAAAGAAGAGTATAAGAACGTGCTGGCATTTTTCGTTGCCTCAGGGAAGTGTTCCTTCTGTCTAAAATACATTGGATGCCATTGAGGCTCTTTGACGAAGTCATGACTGACGGCTGTGATATAGTTGCATTGTTGAGTTGTCGGCGCAGGAAGGAGTAAGATCTTAAGCGTCTTTCGGACCCCAGCCAGATTATATCCGAGAAAGGAACTTGGAGTATACTCACCCCGATCGTTCTGTTTATCTGATTGTTACTCTCCTTTCGCTTTCGTATTCTCTCACTTGGAACTGAAGAAGTGGCTGCGTATTGTTGCTCGTCGTCTTCGTCTAGTAACACAATATATAGCCGCTTCGGTGACGGCTAGTCAATGAGCACTGGAGCAATGGGAAAAGACGTCAAGAAAGCCGAGCCAGGCTTGGCAATGAAAGCGACGGCAGTAGCAGCATCGTACAAGTGGGATCTGAATGGGGGTCACCAAGGGGTCAGACAAGTGTGGGAAGTGATAGAAAAACAGAATATGGTTGCAGTGGTTACGGAGTGACGGCAGCTGCATTTAAAACTTACAGTTGTATCCAGAGTTCTCTTATTTCTGTTGCTACTATACTCTACGCACGCGATTCCATCATCAGGCTTATTTGTGTGTGTTCTGTCAGGAAAAGTAAGTGTGTGCTGGGACCGAAGAGCCATACTCAGCATGGGGGTCGGCTATGAGGAGGAGGCAAGATGAGTGGGGAACAGGCTGGACGAATGGGTAACTCGTCTTAACCCTCATTCTGGACGAAAAGGGAGCTTCGACCGTACCGACGGAAATGTCTTTTGCCTTTGCTCCATCCTGGCCACCGGCGGCGGCATCACTGCTGCTGACGTTGCTTTCAATGGAAAAGCAAAACAACGATCTACAGATGTGGCTCTAACAAGGAGAAAGGAGGGTAGGACACAGGCTAGTGGGTCAGCAAGCTGAAGGACGATAAGGTCGTTTATGTGATAGCTGTCGGAGTTGCTAACACACAGGGTGGGACGATTATCATATCTATCTAACCATAGTCGCATCTTTGCTACACTTAATTATAATGGTGTGAAACCTTGAATGAAATGGCACAAACACCCATTGAAATTGGTTGTGTCCGATGCTATCTGCCGCTCTAGCTTTTATTCACGTGTACGCATATAGCAGATGATTATGTGGCATACATGAAGAGTTTCCCGTGCTAATTAAATAGTTAAAATCTGCAAAGGGACTACATAAAGCATGCGAAGGGCAACCTACCTTATGCATATTCTGTGATGGCAATATATGGCTATGATAAATGAGCGTAATGCTGCAGAAAATAAATTCCTTCTAATTATTCTGATCTATTTAATGTAAGATGAATCATAAATTTCTATGGCAATCAGTTCCGGTCCTTCGTTATACTTGGTTTCAAGGTGGCGCTTAGTTTAACACATAGTTCACGCGAATCGAATATTGTTATGACACCGAATAGATTTGCAAACTGTGTAGCTATTCATCTAAATAAGCTTTGACTTGTTAAACCTCCGGGACTCTTTGTGACGTGAATGTCTGAACTAATTGAACTGAAAGATTACCTGCTACACAACCTCGTCATTTCCCAGATGGTTCCCTCATCCCTAGGCGGCTCGCAACACTCAGCCTCAGTGAGTTGAAGCACTGATACTCGACTTCATGAACAGTTCGAGTGGTAATAGCAGTAGTACTAGCAGCTAGATAATTCAGACAGCCACCTCACCCAGCCCACAATTGCTTGAGCGCCTTCTCGCCGAGCTCTCGAGCCCGTCCAGCACCCGTCTCCCACGCCCCTTTTCATCAGCATGAAAAAACTAGCTGTGTGCTAGAAAAGTAGCTCCCAATCGAATCCAAGAGATGGATCGCATTTCCGGCGACTTGATTCGGGCTAGTAAGCCCGAACAGCCTCACAGCATCGCCACGTTGACTTTCCCTATCCTGGATTCTTTTGCTGTCCGTCCAGCGGCTTAATACGGTCTGCTCGGATTCAACCTATAGGGATTCTGTTTAGAGTCTACACGGCTAGCGCTGGTCTGGTTAAATATGCACCTCGTACTTTTTCAACAGGAGAATGAAATGGAGAGAAAGCAAGAGAGTAGCAGTGTGTGTGAAACAGACCGTTCCACGTCAATGCTTTCCGCTTATAACAAAAAGAGCAAGTCACTATCCAAGTAAAGGATCGACCGACCTACACATTCAGACTGTCAAGCAGTCAGACAGGCTTGGGATTTTAGAGCAGAACAGGAAAGACTCACGCAGGATGCTAAGGAGGGCGCACTTTAAAGACGAACGATATCGTTGCTGCTGTCGGTGCACCCGCACAAAGTGAAGGATCCACCTCGTACAGAATGAACTGATCGGTTAACTGCCGCTTGACAGAGTGTTCCCCCACAATCCTGCCGATGAAGCTGTTCCAACTGAGTGTCTGTATAAGGAGGAGGCGGCGGCTATCTGAGGGGTAAGTCGCAGTGTGGAACGGCATTGTTTGAAGTTGTTGCTGACTTAACTAGCAGCACACAAAAGAACCTCAGGTAAAAACAGCGTTTGATTCATAGACGAAGTTTCTAGTCCAGCACCTCAAAGCGCTGCGATGAGCAGCAAGCAGAAATTTCACTAAGCCTAAGGTAAATTAAAAAACGGTATTAGTCATTGGTGGGTGAAACTTCAGCGTTTGAAACAAGTTTTGGTTTGCTATTGATAGAACTGACCGATGCCTAATTTGTTGCTTCATCCATTTAATAAACCTTTTTTACAAGAATCTCAAATTTTCCAGCGCCAATAGCCTGTTAAAGGCTTGTTATTTGTAGGACAGTGACAAACATATAGGTTATATACCTGACCCTATTTCAGCTTGCCTCCTAGAAGTTAGATCTGTATACTGTTAATCTTTTAAATAATTTAATTTTAAGTCAACTAATTATTATTTTGTCAAAAGAAAAACAATTGTTATATAGCTTCCAACCAACGGCCCATTAACAAATAAACCTATCCAACTTCGTTCCATTTTGTCCAGACAAACGTATTATTTTTACTCTTTCTAGATTTATTATAACAACTTTTCTCTATTAAGTAAATCGTGGTTTTTCAAACCTTTCTATCTCAAAATATATCAGTGTTTTTGATAATTTAGAAATGATGCGCCCAAATACTCGTAGCTTCTATAAATATTTAATGATACAGAAATATCGGAGGTTCGTCCCTCATATCTGTGGATTTTTGGACCAGAAATGAGGACAGGATAGTGGCTCTTGAAATAAAAAACGAAAGTCAGGTTATTGTTTCCTTTTGACCGTTTCCAAGACATACAAGACCTTCCTAGTATAAGTCGTATTTCTTCTAAGCCGCACCTAAGACCGCCTTTGCCAATAACCCGGGTTCCTATGATCCTCAATATTCAATAATACAGCGCTTACTGTCCATCGCAGTTGTTGTTGTTGTTGTTACTGTCCCACCCATGATGCGCAATGGATCGCTTTTATACACAATACCTGTATGTGTTATACATACTATCTTCCAGCATAACGTTTTCGATAGAAATGCGAGATCGGTAACGGAGCTAGCAGAAACTACACCCCGGATCCCGAGGCTTAAGATATTTCATCCTAGTTTCTCGGAACCTGAGCTCTGTACTTATTTGCGGGCTTATCCTTTCTCCAAGGTGGCCTTTCTTGGCTCAGTCGCACGGTCCTGTCACGTTCTTGTTTTTGTCGAAACAGACTCACTGCCCCCCTTATTCGGCTAACAGCGTAAGCAGCAGCCAAGAATGATAAGAAGGAGAGACGTCAGATAAGTGGGACATACAAAGCGAGAGAATGTTTATGCTTACAGTATAAACAAAATGAAGAGGCGTTGCGGCCAATGCTTGCTTGCTAGCTAAAACAACGAAACAACAAGACGCCGAAGACAAAAAGGCAGTTTTATCTATGCATGCTAAAAGAAAGTACCGAAAAGATCGGGGACCTAATACACCACAATCCCTTAGCCACCATTCTGTTTCCAATAGAAGGAGCACGTTAAGATAAACCTTTGCAAAAAAGGCGACACACATACATACACACAACTGCCTGGCTTCTTAATTGTAGACTACGGGGTGCGATTGAGGCGGACGGGGCCCTAATGACATACGCGGAATGACTGAAAGGACGTTGCGACAGTGTCAACCGCTGTGGCAGAAGCGAATTGCAGCCCAGGTGAAGTGGTACAAGGGCCTTTAACTGAGATGCTATGTGGTTGTAGGTAGAAAGCTGGCAATAACAGCGTGAGAAGCGAAAAGCCAAAGCAATAGAGCGCCCTTCGCAGTTATGGGCGCTCTGTCTGTCCACTTAGGTAGTGATTGTTTTTGGCCTTTGGATCCGTTGTCTTCGAGACCCTTTGATGAGTCGCGCACCCACTTTTCTGGGCTAGCAGGGTTTTTCTACTGCATATTTGCTGCGTGTTTCCGCGTTCCGTGCGAAGATGTGTATGTGTGCGAAACTGTGTTTGTCCCTTGCACAACTCCGCAGAACAAAACACCACATAGGGCCAGTTACTGCCTTTTGTGCTATCTCCCGAGTGTGTCTACCTACCTCTCGACGAATTTTCCATCTTCATTTTCGACAGTACGGGGAACAAATGGCGCCTGCTTGGTTAAGTAGTGGGTGTTAAAACCCGATCCCGCGTACAGGAACTGCCCTGTTTGCTATTGCAGTTGTTAGTGTCGTCTGCTCTCCTTTCTTTTTTGCATTCCCTATCATTCCCTGCACTAATTGGTAGTTTAATCGGAAGCCGAACGCAAAAGGCGCGTTTGCGATTCGCTGCCACCCCTTTGAGTTTGCGCATCCTTTGCCAAGCTAACAATTCTCATCGAACCAGCAAGCGGACAAACGAAGCCGTGGGAGAAAAGAATTCCGCCTGCTAACACTAATGTAACATCGTAGTCCTGGCACTCGTACGGCATTGCTTCCGATTCGAATGGATATCACAGATCGTCAGCCGGTCAGTCCACTTACAGATCTGTGTGCCACTCCGGTTCCCTGCACCGTTCCTTTTCCGTGACTGACCAAGCGTCAGACTGGAACAAGCTCTGCAAAGCAAAAAGAGAACTACAAGGTAAAACTCCCGTTCCCCAGGCCGTCCAACCTACAGTTATAATGCCTAGAACCTATGCGCTATGCATTTCATTTTTCTGATAGCCTCGCTCGCTAAATTCTCCCGTTGAATTTCAATCGGACAGCGTACTACGCGCAGGTGTGTGCAGTGATTTCTTCGGAAAAGATGAGTGGAATATCCATACAGTAAGGTGATGTGTGTGACCCTCTAAGTGACAAGGTAGTCTTTTTTGTGGCATCCATTAGTGAGCTACGCGAAGTCTTCTGCCTGCTTTCCGAATGTCAGAGGCAGGAAGGCTATGTACTTGTGAATTGAGCAAGGCAAGTTGAAACTTGTAGGGGAATTGCCTGGAGAACACGAACATATATATTCTATATAACTTAGTTTTCATTGAGGCGGAGACTAAAGGTAAGCAAGTTTGTTTGTTTGTTGTTGTATTTGGAAGCACCCACTTAGGACGAATTACTAGAGCATCGAGTGCTATACACTGTAGCTCTAACATACATACATACATATATACATCGTAATGTAGGTATGGTCTCAGAAATCCATCGTGCGTAAGGCGCTAATGACACTGGGTTTTAAGTATTCAAGCAAAAAGGGTGCGGTTTCAGATGAGGAAACCATGACAAGTAGAAGCTTGCTATGATCGAGTCGGTCTGGCACAAGTGCCGCCGTATTCGTAAAAGCCTGCTGTGTAATTTATGCATGAAGAACTAATGAGAATTGACTGATGGTAAACACGATCGCCAAATGTCACGTTTGCGATAATGAGGCGAGCATGGCCGTGACAAACAATGTAAATGGATGAACAGATGAACTAACGCAAAAACCAACGAGAGGGTCAACGCAAAAAGTGTTTTTAAAACACCAGCATTAGCATTCGAAATGAAGAAGAAGCAAACTATTTAATTCTATGTTATTATTTCGCTTATTTGACGGCGTAAAGTCGTTCTATGCAGTGCTTTTATATTTGTAATGGATCAACATTTGCAGTGCCATATCCGGAGTAGGTTCAAGTTGGCGCCAACCTGGTAGCAAGTAGCAGCAAAACCATTGAATTGTTAAACGGAAGGTACCTGAATCTTAAGCTCTTGTAAATTACGTTAATATCGACGACATATTTATTCATTCCTATGTTATACTGGGAGATCTAATTCATATTTAAATTTCCCGCCGGAAAGCAATGGGTGGACGATAAATGAACGGCCATTAGTCATCAGTGATCAGTTAGTTGGTTTTGTCTTATCGTTACTGTCTAAGTGGGTATTCATCGTGGAGTAGGAAGGCGTGTAGCAGGATAACCATGGTAGCATAAAGCAACAGCTTGGTTTGAGTCACTCGTAACTGGCGTCGTTGTTATGTGATGGAA
Organism: Varroa jacobsoni; assembly: GCF_002532875.2. Lineage (NCBI taxonomy): Eukaryota > Metazoa > Arthropoda > Arachnida > Mesostigmata > Varroidae > Varroa > Varroa jacobsoni. The sequence goes on along the minus strand of NW_019214039.1, from coordinate 17,220 downwards.
AATTATCGATGATTTCACTGGCATAGTTTCAAGCATCATGTGCCTCGGATGGCTCGTACGCAAGATGTGATAATACGTAATAAAGGTTCTCGGCACGATTCCGGGGACATTGCATTAATGCGCTCGATCCATCTCCATGTCTGTGATCTCTCATTGGTGCCTCGTCCGCCAGGGGTACGATGTTATTTTCGCCTTGCCTATTGCATTACAAAAAACCCCCGGGGAGTGAAAAAAGTCCGGGCAAAGTCTGTCGTTGCATTCACCTGGAAGTGTTCGTTCGTCCAACGTCTTCGACCGGCTTACCGCTGCACACTTTTGCTAAGGTTGGATACTATCTGGATGGCCCATGGTGGCCGAAACGACCAGAATTTCTTTCTTTCCTGTCGACGCATCTGCGGGCGTGTGCATGTGTGCATGTGCATGCGTATTCTGTAGCCTTGCTGTGGCTGTGCCCAGGTCTGCTTTGATGTGCGCCGGGGATCGCCAGCAGCGGAAGAACATTATCCTTTATGTTTTTTAAAAAAGCGAGAAGTGCCTTCTTTGCACGCGCACTTTTCTCCTTTTCTCAGTCGTTGTCGTCATCGTCGTAAGCACTACCACTACCGCTAAGAGGGGAAGACAGATCAAGGCAGAGAACATAGGGCATGCATGGTAGCTGTGAGATCTCAGATCCGCGGGCTGCCAGAATTAGGTTAGCGCTAGCTATTTGGAAGAGGGCGTCACTTCGTAGTCCTCCGTTTCCTACATGGCTTCGGCCTTACTCAATCTCTCTTCCTGTTTTCTCACTTCCCCTTTTCTTTTGCGTCTGACGGCAACTGTCTTTCGGCAGCGGTCGCTGGCAGTAGTCTCAGAGTCGTTCGTTTTATTTTATGGTCTTAGGCCCATAGAATGGCGGATCGGGCATGCAAGCTGCAAATACCGGGTCGGTCGCTCGGTGGGTCGTTATTTTGAGCGAAGCTCAACAATTTTTTCTACTGAGAAAATGGCAGAGTCGCCGCTGCCGGAAAGATAACAATGCGTGTATATATACATATATCCTTATTAACCGTCCGCTGGTCATCGTGGCCGTTTTCACGATAGGTGAGAAGGGACCAGAGAGTGGATTAGAAGGAGGAAGAGCGGAAACAGATCGAAGGATAGAAAAAAAGAAAGAGTATTTGTACCGCAATTTACTTGTTTCAAACAGTGAATGCAGTACCTGATGAAGTTCAAAGGAATACATCTTGTGGACGTATATTCCGACAAAACCTATACATGGGTGTTTGTGGGGCGCTTAAACGTGGTTCGTGCACTAAACGCCGTAGGCAGAAGAAAGAGAAGCACGCTTGAAGCTTTAAGGAAGGATTACGTAAAAAAGCAAACGCGCGCTATTATTGTACTGTTAAAATGATCTGCTTTATGTTCGATTTTTATATTCTGTTTACCAGCCTGCTTGTTGTATACGTTTTGATCCACGGTGTCCGATCCGTGCGTAGCTAAATACATCATCAGACGGCACCTCATAAACCATATACTCGTTTTTTTAACTAATCCTCTATTTTTTAATTCGTGCTATCATGTGTTATTAAATTATGTCTATAGTATAGGGTAAAGCACGGTTAAGAATAAACACATTCATATATGCTTAATGCGCCAAAAAACGTATATATACTGTTAATGTTGTTCTGACTAATCTTTTTTGTAAGATGTAATCAATAGGACCCAACGAGTGGACAAGGAAAATTTACCGTAAAATTCGGTTAAAAATATGGAAATGTAACGAAAGTACAAAGACAATATTGCAGAAAGTTTTAGACTGATCCACCTACTTTAAATTAATGGTATATGAGATAAGCTTGAAACGGATGGAGCTGTTCGATATGCTTCTAGACAATGCTCCGGAAAAGCAAAACATCAAGGAGCTTCAGCAATAAAAAAAAAAGTATTGGAAAGTTATAACGACACATCGTAAAAATCTATGAGAGGATCAATTCGGGAGCTTTCCATCAATAAATCAGATGGCCATTACGCTTTAAGATGTCAATAGCAATGCTACACTCGAAGAATGGCGCTCGTTATCAATAAGCTGGATTGAAGAAAACAATTAAACGAATGGTACTTGGAAGAACGTGAACAACACGCGCAGCGTTCGGAGAAGACTATTCGGAGCGATAAAAGCACATTCAATCAAAATAGCATACAATTAGTAGACCTAATTGCATTGGCTGTGCACCCGTCAATCGGCATGTTGTGTAGGTACATCATTTGAATTTATCAGGAAATACATTATGATGCGGTATTTCAAACAAATAATTAGTGAAATCATTTTTTCACAGTTACTTGAACTTATTTTTTTTTCCAAGAATCTGTTTTAAAGGCACTCAGGAAAACTTTGGTGAAGATCGCAAGCCTTCGTTGCAACGAGATGGAACATCTGCGCACTCTCGTCGCTCCGTAGAAGTACAACTTGATGAAAATCTTTCAAACAGATGGAGTGAACGATGGGGTATCGTCGAATGATTTATCTGTGCCCTAGACCTGATACCAATAGACTTTTGTTGTGGGGTGATAGCTAAAGGAAAGTCTACCACAGAAAACCGATGATACTCAAATAGTTCGAAATTCTAATTGAGCAAGGATGCGCCAAAACATTCAATGAAACGTTGTAAAGATTTGTCCATTGAAGAGCCTATCGTGATTGCCGCAACAGCGCATTGACCAAAACGAAAAGAACTTTGAATGTAGGATCTGAGATAGGATAGAAAGTTTTGCATTTTATACCTATTACTTTGCAATTTTAATATAAGTTATATGTAAATAAGAACTTTACCTATAGTTGTGTAATCGTTCTGTTTACATATAACATTCGATTATCGTTGCGTTGCCATTTTCAATCATATCTATAAGCCTATTAAAACTTGATTCGAAGACCTTTATCATACGACCAAATTTAGGGCCTTTTGCTGTCCCTTTAAGAACAGCACTAAATAACGATCTCGTTAAGGCTGCTATTCGTTAGATTATTCGGCACGCTTTTAAATATGTTACGTAAGATCAAAGCGTTCTAGAGAGCGCATGATCTCGTGGCACTCATAGACATATTAAGACAAGTGGGTCCTTCCCCGACCGCTTTCTCGTAATAGCGCAGATTGGGAATAGAAGAAACGACGAAAGTGCTCCTGTCAAACCCAGGCATCAGCTGGGGCAGCGATCCTGCACCTACTTAGCTTTTACGTGTCTTTCACCCCTTCTTCGCCTTCTTGGGGCATAATACGACGAAACATATACCGAACAGTTATCTATCCTTGTACCCCCTTGCCGCCGCCCGTTTTGCATGGACTCGTAGGAGAATCGATGCTGCGCGTTTGTAAGTGTTGGCCGGTAGCTATTCTTTTCTAGTTCTTGGTAGCTATCACTTCAGTAGAATTCAGCTGACTACTACAACCAGCACTACTGCACTACCCTTTACGTACAGCCGACGCTTCCTTCGCCCAGGAACATCATACCGTTTCGCCTTGTAACTTTGCGAGCGGGCACTGGACAGTTGAACTAAGGACACTATCGCGCTTTCTTTTTTGTTACAAAAAGAAAAGCGAGGGATAGAGGGCGTCGGCAGGCGGGGTAGACAGCGAGTGGGACTTGAACGGATACAACGACGATATTCCTGCGCTAGAGTTTCATGGGCATGAAGCACCAAAGGCAGATATGCCCGCCCACTCGTTTACTCTCTAGCTGCTGTAGCCGTCGTCTGAGTGCGAGATCCTTCGCCGCCACAAACGCTGTCGCATTGTTTGCGGGTAACGAGTTTGTTGTGTTTTCGTCTCTCATCCATTCGCTTCGCGCAGACACCCACGAAGAAGCTGATAAAAATTACAATCCAGAGTTCAGTACAACTGCAAGAAAAGCGCTAGCAGAAGAACGACGAAACGTAAGGAAAACAGCAAAGAACTCGAAGAGGTGGTAAGAGGAGCGGGCGACGTTCTATCGAAGCGATCCCGAGGCAAGTCTAATTAAAAACCTGCCGGCAGTTGCCAGTAAAGGCTTTTGGTGAAACTGACTGGATACTACCAGCCCTTCGTTCGCAGGCAGATAGTAGGAACGTTGCGACGGTCGAGTCTGGCCTTTCAAGAATCTACGTCCCAAGCATGATTTTGCTGTAAGTCAATCCAAACAGTTTTACGCGGCCGGTGTCTCTTCTAAGAGGTTCCTGGAACCGATCTGTACACACTGTAACGCCTGCCTATGCGACCGAGAAAAAGAGCGAAAGCGTACGTTTGCGCTGCTTGGGGCTGAAGGGAAAGCTATTCGCAGTGCTGCTGAGCCGACGCGTGAACAGCAGTCCGACAAACGCGAAACCCTTGTGGCGATTAAATCCGGATCAGAGCAGAACTAGAATAGCACGATGCCTGTCCCTGTCGCGGCTGGTGTCTTTGCCGCCGTCGCCAGACAAAGATGCCCACACATACCACAACGTTGAGGACCAAGACACTGTCATATATTTAGCTTCTCTTGATTTGGCGCGGGTGTTTTCTTCCGGGTTCAAACGAGACACTTGGTGGGGTGGCAATGGGCGACCCAAGAAAACGATGGATTGGCAGCAGAAGCAAGTGGTGACGCTTCTGATGGACGTAAAGAAGGAAGTAAAAAAAACAGGACTATATATGTACCCTGACTGAGAAGTGGGCGAGCGAGAGGAAAATGAATGAGACTAAGAAAAACATGGACTGTGTTTTCGCTTTCAACCGTTGGAACAGGCATAAGTTAGTTACGCGTTTCTGCTACGCTACCAAGCCCGAGCTCTCGAGAGAAGCCAAAAATCTAAAACTCATAGAATTTAGGATCTGAGAAGCAGAGCTATTTTGAGCGCAGGTTTATAGTTGCCACATTCAGTACCTATACCTTGCGTTCAGCGATTTGACCTTTTGAAATGGTAATTTGTTGAGTTGTCGTGTCGCTATTGTAATGTGTACAAGACGAGCTAGGAGAACTCCAGCTCCTCTTGTTTTGGTCGGTATTGCCCCATGATAAACTAGCATGCAGTCATATGAACCCTTTCATAGCTCTAAAGCGTTAGATTGATCCGCACCAATAAGATCACTTGGGTCACGATATCCTTACAATCCATAATTAACTGATGAAGATGAATAACTAATAACGTAATTGACAACAGGTGAAGGCAGACTTTTGTTTCCTTGGCTCGAGGCCGATAGTCATCGACGTACGTGGGGTCGTTTCCTGCGTTCTATCGAAGTCCTCGATTCGATATTCCACCAGCGTTGTCTGTCTCACGTTCCGTTACGGAACTGACGGTTTCTTTGAACCTCACTTTTCAGAAAACGCAACTCACGTGAATGTGTTCTAACTCATCATGTAAACGAGGGAGCAGGCAGGGTAGGATTAACTCTTTCTTTCCGTGTTCAGGGAATAATGTCCATAAACAAAATTGACGTTCTTCGTTAGTCTCCGTTCCATTACCGTTAAATGTTGCAGGAATCAACAAGTTCCAAGAATCCTCAACTTTCAAGTCTTAAGAGAATTGTCGTTACAAAGTCTGTTAGAGATTTTCAGTTATTTTGTAATCCAACGAAGAACGATACTAATAAGTTGGCTAACAGATGCAACAATTGCTAATATTGAATAAAATTATATCTTTTACTATCTACACGGTAAAAATACCTGCAACTTTTCTATTATGTTATAGTAGCCCTGCATGTCCGCAAGCAAACACGACAACGATAGCGCATATTGCGGATAACTCTTTATTGATATTTTATTAGAGCTTATCGATATATTACACATAATCTTCAAATAACTAATAAGCTTGCGTTCAGTTTCAGGTAAGCTCGACTGCTCCCATTTATGGGCATAATCAATGGGATTCGTAGGCGGAGAGTGCCACTAAGCTTCCGTGCTATAATTTCGGCCTACGTGTTAAATCTCTTCAAGAAAAGTCTGAGTGAGGTCCAGTAACGGACAAAACGACGCTGTAAGTCGAGTTCATTTTTTTTTTTTTAATTCAAGGGTTGTACAGTGTTAGCTGGAGTGAAACCAGACTATAAGGAAACTCCAAAGGCACCTCAGCGCGACTCACCCATGGAGCGACCCGAGGTAGCATTAAAACCCACCAATTTCATTTGGTCCTATTCAGAAATTGCCCAAAAAACAGTGTGAGCAACAGCCGAGGCTGGCATCTACCAGAAAGCTACCTATACTTTGACCCTCTGCGAGTGTGGAGGCAACTGGCACTCGTCGCGTCCTCTACATGCCTTGGCATTCCAGCGGCAATCCCCCGCGCGCAGTACATTTTGCAAGCGTCTGAGCAGACGGAAGGACCTAAGTTGTCGAAAGCCGTGCAAAATCTGATATAATGACCCTGCTGGCAGCGATTCGATATTGCTTTAGTAGCCCCGTGCAAGCCAATCGTCGATCGACTCAGGGCGATGTGCCATTGTACGTTACCTCGAGCTATATTGAGTGTGTATTTGTAAATGGGTGTGTGTATCTGCACGGTCCCTCCCTGCGACCGATGTGTCGTTCGGGTGTCGTCCACAGAGGTCGTCGTCGTTCTTTTCGGTTTGTCGGTCACGTTCGTTAGCCATCAATATCTTGAAAATTGGTCGCGAAGCGGTTGGGTTAGGATTAGTCGGACTAGAGCGGTTGGAGCCGCATACGGCTGCAAAAACTCCGAGAAGCCTGGGAAGAAAAGGTGCTTCTGGAACTGCGAGACAAAATGCTATGGTTTTATATGTGTTTGTGTGCGGAAAGCAGACAATAGGAGAGAAATCGCAAAGCGAAGAAGTTAGATAAAGCTTTGCGATGGAGAGCTTTTGTGAGGCGCAAACGAGTCACCATAGCAGGAGAGGAGAGGTGTCGGAAAAGATAGGAGCAAAGCCAATGGGGAAACGGGGGTAAATTTTTTGGTGAAGGCCAAAACGAGACGACATACCAAGTAGGTCTTAACCGAGATCGGCCGCCCGCTGACACGCTCGGGCTAAGCATATCCCAATCTGCCGCGTTTTTCACCAGCCATGGAACCAAAGGAACGCCAACGCTGTAGCTCGCAGTAGCAGCCACAGTGAGGTACAGTCACTTCAGTGGAATGACTTAGTGGAAAGGCAGCCGACGAAATGATAAGGGGGAAGTTGGCTAGATCGCGGCTCATCCATAGGCAAAAAATTAAGCTGAAGTAGTCGAGCAGCAGTGGTCGCAAGCAGAAAGAACAGAAAGACATGGCAACGGGCAGTCGACGGGTGAAAGGGAAAGATTTGGGTAATTCAAACGAAAGAATTCATATACTTCTAAGCGCCGATTGCAGTGTGTGCAGCGGACCTAGAGCAGTGACTAGCACCGGTAGCAGCCTTCTCGTACTTTGAGAGTCTCCGTCGTCTATCGATGAGACTCGATCGAAAATAAGGGAAGGAAGCGGAGCGAGGCGATAATCAGAATGAGCGGTAGCCGCGACCGGAGGAACAACTTTAGTTCTGAGTTATCGCCAACGTCCACTTGGGGGCGGGGGCAAAACCTAGCGATCGATGACGACCTGTTTCTCGAAAAATGTGCGCAGTTTGACGACCAATCAAAGCACAACTTTCAGTTTGTAGTACGTCTTTGAATGTTCCAGAGGATACAGCACTGTATGAACTTCGCGAAGAGACAAATTCATACGGTCGAACCCTGCGCATTGATTAACTAAACCCTAAAAAATCCTAAAAATCTTTCAGTTTGTGTATATGGTCAAACAATTGATTTTTCGCGGACCAGGTTCCATCACCTTTGTGTATCTTTATAATAGAATACTGCTAGTGTATATAAACACTAAAAATATCTAGGCGAATTGTTAACGTTTTTGATAATTGCTTGCAGAAAATACGATCTTATTTGTGCAGCTATGACTAATACCTCCTGAAAGAATCAGAACCATTTCTATTTCTGTGCGTGGGTGTCTGATACAACTATTGAAGTGCAATAAACATAAATTGAAAAAAAAAGCGTTTTTTTACAAAATGTTTATATACCTCAGGCATGATATGAGACGGTTACGACATTGAAGGTCTTTTTGATACAGACAAGCAAACCTTTTGCATTTTGGCTTTTACCCAACCGGCTGATATGATTATTTGTTCTCTAGCTGATAGCACCAAACTTCGCTGACAAATATAGCAAGGGAAGGTAATTAACTGAGCACGACCACTAGAATGCCACCAGCCAAGAGAAATACATTTCTTTCTGCCCCGAAAGCCATATCTTTTCGATCATTAGTATTAGGCATAGGGTTATAAGTCATCTGAAGGTGGCTTAGGCTGTAGCAAAGTTTGTATTACAGGCTAATTTTGCATCAGTCGTGAACTCGAATCTGAGCATCCGCGCCAGCCATTTTTTTGCTGATCTTTCTTATTAGAATGTACCTATTTATGCAGTGACAATGGTGGCTACAACCAGGCTTGGATAGGAAAAACGTTTAATACAACGGCAGAAATGACACCGTATACACTGTATGGCTACGAGCCTAAGCGCGCCCACCTCACGCCTCTCGCTTCAGTGTCCAAACGACTCCAAGGTTGAAAGTTATGAAACATACGAGATCGGAAGTCGGCCAATGAAAAATAAAGTGGATAAAAAAGGCTATAGGCTGTCCTATTAATCTTATATATATATATATATGACTGACGTTATTAAAGATTAATATTCATTATGAACTATAGGCACAACTTGTATCCATAACAAAAGTTAATTATTACTAGAAATACGGAACTCGGCAGTGGCATAGGGGTAGAGCATTTTTTTAGATCTGTAAGACTCTTGCACATCCGCAGGGTAGAATTATACGAAATCTAAACACATCGCATCACTAACTGTGTTCACGGTTTGCGCATAAAGGTCCTATCCGCCCCTTCAACAGAAGCAGACGACAGAAAACGTGGGAGCAAAAACCTTCAAAACTTTGTTAATACCGACGACATTCGCCAATGTATAAAAAATGGGTACGTCAACATCGCGCAACATCAAATTTACTATTATTGGGTTGCTGTCACGATAGAATCTGCTGGGGATCAGTTGTGTGTCAATCCACTGACCCAGTCTTTCCTTTGGGTTGGATGGCGCGTGACACGCGAATGTCGGGTGAGATGAAAGAAATGTTGAGATTGCATAGATGCTAATGCAGCAGTACGTATAATCTCATACCAACCCAGTTTCTATACACATATATATGTATAACAGTCTTCGTTCTCTGCCGCTAGAGTTCTTGGCACCATTCTATAATACGGTGATTAACTCAGTGCCTCCCTCAGCTGTGTTTCTCGCTGTGTTGTTGCTAAGGCTTTCAGCTGGCTGACTGGCTTACTCTGCGTTCATGGTCTGTACTGTTGCTTTCAGGTCAAGTCGTTATTGGACAGTACATCAATCTGATTAAGGTGGCACAGAATGAGATGCCGACGTGCCCGATGCTATAGCTCTATGTAACTATTATCGTGCTGTCTATTTGCCGCTTGTATAATTTTTTTGTATGATGCAAAACATAGAACGGAACATGCCTGTTATATAGGTATGTTGGTACGGCCAGTATTTGCGCGACACAAGCGTAAAAAGACATTGGCCCTTGGTGGCGCCATAGGGAAGGTTTTTCACACCTCGCAGACTACAATACTATAGCATGTAATTGAACATAATAATCGTAGTGTGTCATACACCACAGTTATATTAATAGCTATGGCTCCTAGTCACATGTAGTTCTTCCCACAACACGCCGTACACCGATATACGTGGAGCCAAACTATGTTCGGGATTGCTGCCTGAAACCGTGCCTCATTAGTAGGAACCTCGGCCACTTAGTAAGGGAAGTTGAAAATAGCGACGAGCAGAGAAGCATGCATCTTTCAATGGTTCTCGTGTCGACAGAGGAACCACCCTTATCGAGTTGCGTTTCAGGAACGTTCAGCCGTCTTTTTCGGGGAAGGATTTCGTTCGACAGCGTGCTCACTTACACTCAATCGCGCAGTAGTCGTCCCCTAATCTTTGGACGTCCGTTCTCCTCTATTTCCTAGCTGGATATGTGTGAGTAGACACCGTATGTCTATGTGCGTCTGTTTCGGGGAAGAAGCTGAGAGAGCGTATGAAGAAATGGAATTGCGGGGTTTGATGCAAATTGTGTACGGTCACGCCATCTTCTCTTGCCCCACATAGCCAGCACACAGCCTTAAAGCGGTATCCCCACCAGAAACAGTCTTCAGTGGCTGTTTCCGCTTAAATCGCAAAATTGTTTTGCTCCCGAAATACATCACTAACAAAGGACGAGAACACGGGATTGAAGAGGCTGATGACGATAGCAGAAGCGGGAAATCAGGAAAAGGGTACATCCCCGCCTCGAAAACCATTTAACTCATCGCTTATCCCAACATCGGTAGACAACAGCACAGTTCCTAGTGTCAGCTGGCTAATGTTAGTAACTCTACTACACAACGGGGTTGCGTTCAAACTGGCAGACCTTTCTCCTATAGAACAACAATTTGACAAATTTCTCGAAGTTACACTCACGAAAAACAGATTCATCAGACGGGAGATAGTTGCGCGTATGTTGAAGTACGGAGCCCTGTTCCAGACGGTGCGGTGGTTCGTACGTACATGTTATTAGATGAACAGTCATAGCTTGCATTACGGTACAACGTAATGCAACTTAGCTGGTGAGCAATAACATTCACAATACTTCCCAATTTTAGACATTGTCCGGTGTCCGCCTTCAAGTTCTAGACTATGCGGTTCTCTCAGTATTACTACCGCCTTGTATATGATGTTTAAATAAGTACTAAATATATATCTGGCTGAATAGATAAACGTATTAGTACTTCTTAGCTATTTTTCGGTGTAATGCTTTAACCTTTATTACCTATAACAGAAATAATATTACGATTATTGTTAACTGTATACACTGTTTATATATATATATATATATATATATACATATATATATATAACTGTATTCAAACTGCATAAGCGAGACTACAATGATATGCACGGAGACGATTTCGTAACGATATATTCGCACAGGCAGTTCCCCTGTCGTGCTCTTCACAAGGATGTTAGCTAAAAGTAGACGATTTACCGTTGTTACCGCCCCATAAACCTCACTGGGTTGGGGTGGGGTTAGGGTCACTTCGATTACAGAATCAATCTATAGCAATGATTCCGTGTAGAGGCGCGAGTGGAAATCAGTTGCTAGGTGAGGAGTAGAAGGGTTGTTCCCGTCCAGTTGTGGATTTGATGATCATGTTGAAATTCAGCGTGTGACGCAACACCGTCAGAACCATATTACCTAGTTAGCTTGTGAAAAATCAGTGCAAGACCCTAATGGCACATATAATAATCGAATAGTATCGAACAATAGCTATTTTATGTGGTGTTGATCTGTATATTTTTTGCAATTATACTTCTCAGTTTAATCTAATATACCTAATTTGTATTTGATCGCACCTTAATTATATCTCATAATCATATAACAGAGACTGTTTTTAGAAATGTTTCGTTTAGAATACAGTATCAATACTTACGGTCACCGTGGGGCAGCTCCCTAGACGAGGTATATATGTATAAATTTCCATTAGCATGCCAGATATGCTATAGCCTTTCACTATACAATTTTACTTCGGTCGTACCCGATCCTTGGTTTTGTGTAATCGCACAGCCAACCTCGTAGATCACTAAACCGAGAGATCCATTCGTTGACAGTCGTCGATACGGCAATATCATCAACCAAGCTCCTTCCGTCAAGCAACCTTCTCATAATGCTTATTTGTTTTATCGTTCTGCCTCTCTCGCTATCGCTCCTCAATCGAGAGATGTTCCGGCCAAGCACCAGCGTAACTTACCGACACTGCCCGACCCGGGCCTTTTATCGTTGGCTCCACATTAAATCAGCTGTTACGCTCGGCGCTATGCGCCACGACGCGCTGTTCGCTAAATAGCCAATAGCTTGACCGTTACTAGTTGGCTTAATGCTCTTGACAACAGCAGCCAGACAAACACATATATATAAAACAGCGGGTGAGGTAAAGCCAAGCGGAACCTAAAGCAAGCTCTAGCCAGTTGGATAATCCTCTCCTGGTTATTATCTTTCTCTCTCTTAGATTGTATCACATTAATGTTATTTATTGTTTCGGTGTACGAAGCACACTTGTTTTTGTTGTTACTGCTGCTGTTCCTGAGGAAGAAGCTGCTGCATAGTCGTTTGCAACATTACATATAGTGCTGTTCCGCTTGGGTTAGTTTAGAAGGTGAAGCATCCGTTCCGGCAATGCGTTGTATTCGAAGAGTCTTTACAGCTAGTTTCGAAGCAAGCAAACTTATGAATGCAAACGAATCGCGGAGATGTTCCTGTGTTATTGGTTCCTTGTTTGCCCCTCGTTCGAGCATCGTCTTGCTAGGCGTTCATGGAACTGCCGACTTTCCCTGAAGAAACTGACAGAAAGAACAGTTCATCAATTTCCAACACAGCTACTAGATTAGCTCCCGTTGTATTGAGCGACGAAGCGAAATGCGAAATAACGCGGACGGAGATGACCGAAGTGGGGGAGTGGGGGAACAAACGGAAAAAGGGAAACTCGAATTCAAACGCCGTTATCGTTTCATTGTATGCGTAGCCACCAAGGCAGCTACTGTTGATGCTGCCGACGCCGCTCAATAAGGATTCGTCCACCAGCCTCCTCTCAGCCGGTCGTTATTGCAGTGACGTGAGGTTAGCGGCTGACTGAATCGTCTTTAACGGGCGATTCGCCGGCAGCAGAAGTTCGAAAGGGAAGAAGGAGAGCTTGCTAGAGAAAGAGTCATGGCTCTTCCCTAGCGAATTTCGAATTAATATGTAAATAGGGTATTTCATTACAGCCCTCAGGTTCAGCCGCTTATCCTGTGACTGCTGCTGCTGGAAACATCAATGATAACAATACAATGAGTGGCAACAGCAGCTGTACTGCACAAGGGGCACTGCAAGGAGCGATGAGCGGCTTCATGGGGTCAATTTAAGTTGTTGGCTGTATTTAGCCAGTGTTCATAGCAAAGGTAGTCCATCCGTAGCCAATTCGATAGTAATCATTACATACAGAGCTTTTGTCGTATGTATACCGGCATGAGACGGAGTTACTGCAGCAATAGCAGCATCGAGGAGCTACCGCGTGGAAGCATTAGCTACTGCACCCTCTAACTGGCGACCGATAGAATCGTAACTAAAGCTTCAACAACTGTTCAACCAGCAAACGCTCAACTGATCTCTGGTTTAAAGTCGGCCACTCTGCCTATATACACACGGAAGCATACACACGCGTGCGGCTGATTAAAGGGCAAAGAATGTTCTATACTTCAACAGACTCTAGTGTGCGAGAGTGAGTCTTTGGTAGGTATTCATTAATATATGTGGGCACAAAATATGAGGGGATTATGAGGGCGCTGTGGTGGACTGCAGTACGAGAGAAAAGTTCTGCAAGTTCTCACCTGCAGTCAAGCTACAGGACAACCAAACATACGTTAAACAGCAAGGCGGAAGACCAGCGCTTGTAACGAGTGCGCCCAAATTATTGCGCGCGCAAATATTTGAACATGTATACAAGTACATCATTAAGTCCCTTGTTCCGTGTAGACAAAGAATATGAGACTGGAAAAACTAGAAAACTTCTAGGTCAGACACATATAAAATGACCTTTTTACAAGAATAAAAAAAAGAAGGTTCACTGCTTGCCCTATCTGTTTAACACTGAAAGTGCCGTAGTAGAAGAAGGATCAAGTGTTGGCGGTCATTCTGCACTACGGATTGATTCCTTTACCATTATGTATATATTCTCCTCCACGGCCACCGTCGGATGGTCCCGCAATCTATTCGGAATAGAATAAACGTAGAGTGAAACACGGCCCCAACCACACACGTTAGTCTAGTGCAAAAGAAACTAACGTTTGGTATACGTTTAATCCCAATCGTTGCGTTGGCCTTGGCACTTCAGCGTCTGGGATCCGACACAGAATGAACTCCATCTTGCTTCTTTCGCTGCTGTCAGGAAAAAATCAGAGAATGAAGAGAGGCAGTTTTCGTAGATACCCCCCCAAACACACACACACACACACACACACTTCCATGTCGTGAAAAGATCTGATTACATAGACACGATGAATAAACGTCTGCTGCTGGAACGCTGGTGAGATATTATACTCGCTCATAGCACCAAATCACATGTGCTGTGAGCAAATGTGCAGGTTAGACTTCGCTAACTTTGTAGAATATATAAATATATGTGAATATGCTATCTGAGATTTATCTTCGCGACGTATCTGACCATTCTAAAGGGTAACCCAATATTCTTTCAAATCGATCCTTATAGTAAGATTTACATAATCTCCGCGAGACGACGACGAAAGGCCAGCAGCTGCGGCCCGTAACGGCGGACTCCAGTCTACTCCGTAATTGTCACGATGCTCCTCGACAGAAGGAAGATCGAGCGAAAACGAATAAAGATGATGATTTCGCGTATCTCCGCTTCTCCCTAAAAGGCCTAACCTATCTTAAAAGCAGAACCTCTCAGCCGCGTCTTCTTCATAGCGCTTACTCATTTAGTCCATCGCTAGTGTTTTCTGCCCCTCTCACATATTTTATCAACCCGTCCCTCGTTCATTGTCCCTGAACTGCGTGCCTACCAAAGCGATGCCCCCTCTCTCGTCTACTTTTACTTCAAGCTTCTAAAGCTTGCTTCCTTGCCCCGCAGCCCTTCCTCAAGGTGTAATAGCACGTGCGGCCGCGGTACACCCGTATAAGATCATGCTTATGCTAGCAAGCGTAGACAAGCGCACACAGATAGGCAGACTGCCTGGTCTGTGTATTTAGAAAGCGGGATAGAAAATATCCAAGATCTAGAAAAGGAAGTATGTGTATGGACAGTAAGGGTGGAGGGCTGCTGGTGATTTGGTGGGAGGCCGGCCGTCGCCACATCGACACGCTGACCGAGCAATCGCATTTACATATAGATAGCGGGCACGCTCGCCATACCCAACACAAGGGACTAAACGCCCACAAAGCCTTGTACTCGCAAACACTTACCAACATGTACTACTACGAAGGATAAGTACATCTCCGGCAGACCTAACGCCGCACGTAGCTGTAATGTAATGTAATGCATATTGTAATGGCTTCCAAGTGCCATTGGGTGTAGGTGTGTTTATCCACCGCAGACTTTTCGAGCTGATTTCTTTGGTAGTTCCCCATCTTTAACCTCTCATTGCTGACAAGGGCGCTGGGTGGTCGTAATCGATAAGCCAGCCGATTTTCCGAGAATAGCAGGAGGGAATGCTTTTACTTGGTATAGCAATGAGTAGGAATTAACGATGCTGATGCTGCTCAATTTTGCAGATTAAAATAATAATGCATTATATAGAAAGGCTTTGATGGTAGACGGCTATCTACTAAAGTTTTATAGCATTTATAGCTACAGTTAGGGATTTATTAAAGCTATATGACTACTAATATCAGCAAATGCTGAGATCAAGCTATTTATCTTTTCGCTAATTGGGAAAATAGATAGTCGGACCCGGAGCATCTAATCAGGTGTTGTTAATAAAAGAATAATTAACAAGCTTTCGTTGCTCGTAGCATCTCTATGGCTCGACATGAAGATGAAGAATAAAGGTGTCAGGGTATGCCTACTTCAGCACGAAGCCTCACAATAGAAAAAAACTTGTAATGTACTTGAGCGTTGGAGGATGCTTAAGGCATTTCATACCTTTACGACTGTCCTGTCATTAAAGCCTTGAACAGCTGCCATGGGTTGAAAAGGGAAACGTGTAAGGGGTCGCGGATGATGGATTGTCTTTTTTTGGTTCTTCCGAAAGTTCAGCCACTCACGGATAGGTATCAAACCTAAAGTACGTTTTAGCAATTAAGATAACGACTTAATATATTGGTATACGTCATTGGTCGCCAACCTAGAATTTAAAAATTAAGCCGATGAATAAATATGGAACCTACAAATATGCTACATGAACAATGATTGGTCGGCTTGTTTGCCATAATTCTGTTAGCCATGTGGTGCCCATCGAACGCATATATTTGAATTAACATAGCTTTCACACAGTCTGTTTCAGCGTCACCTGTTTTGACCATCTTGTTTGCCATATTCGAGTCTCTTGCACACACGATTAAGGGACAATGTGTTCTCAGTAATAACTTTACAGTATCGTTCTATTAATCGTTGAGGCGGTCCATACCTATATTATTAAGAAGGATTAGGGACGAACTGCACCTCACCCATTTACAGCCAAAAATACTTCAATGAAGTAGCAGCAGAAACGGCAAGACAAATAGGCACGATGACCTGCGATGTCCGTGGGGAATGCACTGTGTATAATCAGAATTGCATTCCTGTGCCCTACTGTTGTCTAGCGTACCGAACCGGTCCGTAAAAATGCCTGTCCATGCAAACAGGGGGCGGTCCAACCTAGCCCTTTATGTCGATAGTGAGCGCGACGTTCTCTGAATTGTGAGCCTTGTGGGGTGCTGCCGCTGCCATTACTGAGTTAAGCCGGCCAAACCATACCTCTATTTGGGATTGCTCACCCCACCCAACATTAGCAGAAACCAAGAAGGTCGAAAGTAGCTAAGAGGAGAGCCGTCCCTGGCAATGAGGCGATTGTCCTTACTACCGAACCCCCAACCCGGCAATTGCTTAGTTGCTGCGATCCTTTCGCCATTCGGCCACGCAATCACTATCACTACACTTGAATACTACATGCAGCACTGTTCTATAGGAGTCGAATTCTCAGGATTCTGGGAGTCCAGCGCATATGGTCCTGCTAGAAGGATTTCCCTCTCCCTAGACAAAGCCAAACCAATCATGGCGGAACCCATGCCGCTGCTCATCTGGGCTTCCCAAGCTGCAAGCCGCGTCAAACAAAATGTTAAGTACCTTGGTATTCAACCACATGACACTAGCATATCAACGCTTTATGCAGTTTATGCAGTGAACTTTTGTAGCAAGCAAATGCGCGCACTTTTTCACATTTGCCCCGCTGGGGCAGGCTCGTCGAAACAACTTGGAACTATAAATGCTCGAAGAACTTGTCAGACGAATTTCGCTCGCATTAAGAATACTGCTGATATTATCAAGAAGTCACGTCCAGTCGTGCGATTTAGTACAAGCTATGATCTGGTAAGTTGCATACAAGCATGTAAAAAGCGGACGCGATAAAAAGTGTTGCTTTATTATGTATACGTATATA
>NW_019214038.1:156749-169595 GCF_002532875.2 Varroa jacobsoni | reverse complement strand
CCCCCCCCCCCGTGGGTGTTCTTCAACCCCAAAGTCATCCGGCCACTCAGCACAACCATGAGCAGACCACCATCATCGTACGGGACGATATACCAAGTCTTTGCGTTGTTACCACATGAGCAGCAGAACTGCTGGCGTCTGCACTGCAAAAAATGTTTGCCTTAGAGATACTGAACGAGTGAAAGAGAACTCATTGAGTGCTACGGGTGATCCCTGCCACAGAAAAGCTATATGAAAAGGACGCTCAGCGGAAACGAGACAAGGATACAACAAGGAATATCTGAGAAGGAAAGCGAGGCGAAAGGAGAACGCTCAGTATGACGTTCCCTTTACTAGCTTTATACGCAGTTGCTCGTGCTAGGCTAATAAGCAAAGATAAACGAAATAGCACAACGAGATGCGGACGTTCGCTCGTCAACGAGAAGACAGCGAACAGAACATCACAATCGGTGATCGATGGCCCGTTTGACTTTGTTTATAGCGGTTTTATGTTGAAGCATTCATAGGGGGCAACTGTGTTATTCAATAAGTACCAACAGCTAAACAAAAAGATTGCTTCTTATGACTTAGCTATAGGGGTATTAGTTCGACTGGCGTTCGGTATACGCAAGGAGAACGTTAAATCTTCATTTGCGAAGACAATAGGTAACTGAAATTAAATATAGCTGTGTAGATTAGTATAGGGTATAATACCCACTTTCTAGTATACAATATATGTATAATCGTAATTTTCTGGTTTGCGATATAGCTTTCAGTTTCTAAAATGTCTACATGCACTGCACTATTTGTTGAAAATTTGTAAACACAGTCCGTAAATCGGTTTAAGTCTTCAATAAGTTCTTGTCATGTAGCAAATAATCTCTATGCTACAAAATGCTACAGACTAAGTAGACTCGTAACAAACATGGTTTTATTGAATCACTAAAACATAAATCAAAAGTCGGTTTATTAGTGCTAAAATTATGCCAGTATGCCTCACACAAGCCTCATCTATCTCAGTATCAAACTATAGCTACGCTTAATTCTATGCGCGTTCATGTTAGAATGGCCCTGTACTTTGTATCTTTACTCCTGCCTATTATGCATTTCAACGTATATTTAGCTCATCTTAAAGTTCGAGGCTTTCACCACTACACCAGGTATGCGCAATAGTAGAAAGCTAAAGCGCCAAGGGGCAGTTTACGCCTAGCTATGCAGGTTTGGTGGGTATTTCGTTGGCCATTACCCCAGCAGTGGTGTTCAAAGCGGCCAGTAGAAATAAAGCCGGGGGTGCAGAGAATGAGGGATAAGGCTTAAAAGGAGGCGGAAACGGTAGCCGACCCCCGCTAACTACCGCTACGACGACTCCCCAGCGCAACCCAAGACAAGATGGGAGTTATTCCCAGCTAAAAGGAAGAAAGGGGCGGAATTTAAAAGCAAGACAATCCGTTGTTTTCGGCCCCGAATGATGCCGCTTGGCGAGAACACCCAAACCTGTTCTGGGCTGACGTTCTGAGCGGCCACCTTAAAGTTGCCAGGCAAGCGTCTTTTTCAGAAAAAACAAGATCGCTTGTTGGCGACAATCAGCTTGTGATAGAGGGGTACGATAATACTGCATTTCTGAACTTGTACGAAGCCAGCGTTGGTCTAATGTGGACCACACGATGTAAAAGGATCTGAAGAAATTCAGGAATTTATGAATGGTCTGTTGTCGATCAATAGTATACCAACAGCAAGATAATGTTTAAAATTAACAAAATATTATCACAATGAAGCCAAGACAGACAAATTAAGATTCAACACAGATTATAGATACGGTAAGATAGCACAAAAAGTTACGCAAAACCGCTTTAAAAGCATTAAACGCATATTCATTTTTCCATTACGGCCCTGATTAATACGTTCCCACGCCATTTCGTTAATGTAATTGTCATACAGATGCCAAACTATATCGATAACGCTCTCTATCGCTTACTCATGTTTCACCTCGTCCTGCTGGGGTCACTGCAGAATACTCTCAATCCTACCCTTGTCCTGAATGTCCTGTCCTACTATGTCTACGACGCTGTCTTCCTTTAACAATCTGGGCCCAGTCGGGCCCACGAAAAGAAACTAAAGAGAGAGGAAAGGATAGCCTCCGTCTACAGTGTTTACTTCTAATATTTGGGGGGGGGGGGGGGGATATAAGAGGAGAGGAAGCCGAGCCCACATCCGTCGTTGAATCGGGAATACCTCATCGGAGGAAGACGATGAGTCCGAAGGCTGCTGATGGTACCGACTCGAAAGCCGACAGCAACAGCATACTACTACTACTGGACAGTTAGACGAAATCATCCGAACTCCCATTAGAAAGGCTCTTTCCCAGTTGCATATGTGTGCAGTATTCTCCACACCCCGGATACCTTCGCGTCCTTCTCCATCGTTTGGGTGGTATAGGCCGTTTTCTGTGATACTACCCTTTGCGAATGGACATATCTACTAACACAATGTCGTGTCTACCTAGGCAAGTGTTTCTTCTATTGGAGATGGCGCAACCTCCGGACTTACGCGAGCCAACCGATTCTCCTTTTACTCTATCAGTTCTTTCATTTTTGTTCTCCTTCCTTAATTCTCCCGCGATCTCCATCCAAGCTTGTCTATTTCCCGATGGCGTCCCTTTCATAGGAAGCCTCATGTCGCTCCTTGTCATTTATAGGTCCTTAGTACAAGGCGAGCGCTGGCACAGGTATTGTCGTCTAGTCTTACTGTTAATGCCTATTGGAGGCGGCGAGCGATGCACGAGAGGAAAGAGCTAGATACGGGTTAGGGATAAACGCTATAGAGAGGGACTAAAGGCAGGTGAAGGGGCTTTGAGGAGGCGAAAACGGAAGAGGACTTTAGGAGAAGGGCAAGAAGTGCTATAGCTGGCGGTTTAAGAGAAACGGGAATAGCTAGGCAGGTACAGAGGCAGATAGTATGTCGAAACGGAGACTAGGACATGGTGTTTGACAAAGGAGAAAATGGGACATGTTTAAAAGGGAGCATGCTATGAAGCTGCATAACGGAAAACAGGGATGTGGCCTCGCTATGGCCTTTGTGGGCTTCTATATATATGTACGTAGGGATGTCCGCACACTGTGTTTCTATGGAAGGAATTAGAACTGGGACAGGAAGAATTAAAAGGCATGAGGTGTTCACTGCCTCAATATATCACGTGCCATTTCTTTCCTTCAGTTATTCCTTTATGCCTAAATCTATTGTGATTGGACAGCATTCTTTAAATGAAACTGGATCGGTTAAGCTTTCCGGTAACGGCTGCTTGGAATTTGCGGTAAAGGGGATCGTTTAACATGGGGGAGAAATGAGAGCTTGCGGCGCTAAGCATGTTATTGTAAGTAAGCATAGGTGTTACAGCTGGATTTGCTACGCTGCCCAGCCTACAGATATACGGCAAAGGGTACGAAATATGTCCCACTGAATGTGAGACCAGGAATAGTGCTTTTGATGTTGGGTCCAGGGCGAGCCTGGACTAGACCTATAGAGGAGATCCGGAAATAGCTTTCAATATGAGAAGACTTCATAGACTTGTCTATGTAGCAGCGCTTCTATTTCATGCTATTTCACATTTCTAGTGAAAATATGACGAAGGACGGCCGAATATTTTGGGCAGCAATACCATAGCTTTTTTCTTAGCCTACTCAACTCACTGGATTAACATTTCTCTAACACAATGAATAAAATATTCGGAAAGAAGCTGGGCCAGGCAAATCAGTCAAGTATTGGCTATTCGTTTGCTGGGTCAAGTGGGACTATTTAAGCTTTGCTTGGCTGTTCGCAATGTTATTGGAGGTACTATAGCATGTTGTGACAACAGAAAATAGAATGGATGATGGCAGCAGTGAAGTGCGATACTGCTTGAAAACGTACTGATAAAAGCAATGCGGACATAAGTATCAGCTTTGATGGTGATTGGGCTTCATCGTGATATGAGATACGCAAAAGTAGCATGAGCCCCGCGGAGGCTAGGGCTTTCGTTTTTTTTTTTTTTTTTTATTTTGTCTCAAGATTTAAAGTTATGAAATATTCGAGACTGAAAGCCGGGTGCGAATTCTAAAACACCGATTAGATAACGCCGATAATCGTATTAAGTTGGATCATTACAATTTTTCTAGCATTACCAATGTTGCTTACCCCACACATACATTGACCACTACCAGAAACAATCGAAATATATTGGCAGGGACCTGATCTAAACTGTAACAATTCAAATATAAAATAGTTAGTAAATTTTATGCCGAGACGGCATACAATATTCATGAAATGAATGGGTTTTTGCGTATATACTAGATATTTTTCTCATACCGGCTTTAGTGAAGCCCTTTTCTGCACTAAGACGTGATGTCAAAAGGATTACATTGAAGCAGTTCTTTTTTTTATCGTAGAGGTATCTTGCCCTGTGCGCCTCACCCGTTTCCTCTCGTATCTGGCACCGTGATACAGATAGATGGGTTTATATTGTTTGGCCTGTGATGCTGTACATATATTTCCCGGTGACGGCCGTCGAGACAACAGCGAAATGCTCATTACCGCCGTCTCAGGGAGATGTCCTATTCAGTACCTTCCTTTTTGCATACAGTGTTACGCCTATGAATTGGCGAAGTTGCTAACTTACAAGTCTCTGTTAAGCATTGTCTTCCGTAGTCTTTACACCCGATGGTTGCACAACTACCTTAGGCTGAGCTTCGAAAGAGCACAGAAGCATTGCAACAACAGCAGGACTACCGTTCTTCCTATCTTCATCTGATGAGACCTTGAAGTCGACTAGACATTGCTATGCTTCTTTGCTTTAGATTCCATCACCCCTCTCTCACTACTGTGCCGGATTAGGTAGCGAAGCCATTCTTTCAAATTAAACTAGATCAATTAGAGAAAATTAAAGATGCTCCCACTCTTCGGCTCGATGAAGGCGACCCGTCGCAGGCGTCTCCAAGCGAGCTCCCTTAAGTTTGGCAACACAACTCTGAAGCCTCGGAGCACTTCGTGCCTATACATTGTTTCCTTTGTCAGCCAACCCTCCAACGCCGCCACCGGCCCCATAAATAAGTCGACGCTATGCCAAGCTTGCACTGGCCTACGCTGGCGTTGAACTGAACCTGGATAATGCGTACAACGGTGACAACTGAAACAGCCAGGAACCATTCCTCGGCTCCCAGGAGAGAATGCGGCGTAGTCTATAGCGCTCAGGAGAACTAAAAGTTATTTTCAGGCGTTGTAAAACACGCGATAACGAAGCTCGAAGTCTACGAAACCTATACGATCATGTTAAAATCATCGAAAAATAGAAAATGAGTGGAAAAAATAGGTCCACACTGAGTTGCTGGTAATATAAAAAAAAAAAAAACATTTGTGACTGTTAACACAATAGGAATTAGTAGCTGCTGTCAACATGCTTGTTGTTCACTAGCCGCTGCTAATGTGCAGACCCATTGGTAAATGAAGGTAATTGCAGAAAGTTGGCAGAAAACAGCTTCAATAGCTAGTTATTTTAATGGATAAGCCCATTTCTTTTTATAGAATCTTTACGTATTATATTTGTGTGAATAAGTCTACAAAGCTACCTTGTTTTAAATGCAGCGTCAAAGACCCTGGCTCATCAGAAGTCGAACCGAAGTGGGTCTCCCTAAACTGATTTCGGCTCTTTCCAAAAAACCTACGAGACAGAGTGGTAATCATACAACCGGATGTTCATTTTAATAATGATTATTTATTTGTCCTCAGTTCTCTGTTATTATCTTTTTGATAATAATCCCACGCTGAAATGTTAATCTTATCCTAACCTAACCAGCGTCATTACATGCTTGTTACTTAGTGATTACTAAGGTAAGGCTCCTAAAGATATACGTATTAACCTACTAGGCCACGCCGCATCTATAGTTAAACACGCAGCAATGTGAAATGGAGTAATGGAAAAAATTTGTAAAGGACATAATGTAAGGACCCATTGGCCTGAAGGAAACAAATTACAAAGGGTTACCTAGAGTAATAAAAATGATTTTCTGAAGACTTCGATGCTATTGGAGTGAGTGGCCTGGTAGGCCGTTAACACAAGGAGCAAAGCATTTTCTAGAAAAACATGAACACAAGTTAATTCTACCCACTCATCTAAATGTTATTGCCTTGTATTACTTTATGTATTTCTGCTGGGCTTATTGGAGTTCACTAGTCCTATCCCAGTCATCCATATTTGTTCGACAGCGTGCAGTGTGCAAATAAGGCCCTTAGCAGCAATAGATGTAAGTAAAATTATCTTTTTTCCTTGTTGGCCAGTAAGCAATAGTTGTTTCCCTTCTTTCTTACGCCTTCGAATAGTCTATTGCGGGCATCGACTTGTACTACTTATCTAGGCAAGTACCTATAATGTGCTTGCACTCTCAAAACGATAACACTTTCAAAACTCATGTCCTGTCTGTAACAATGGCTGACAACAAGGAAGAACTTCGGAAGCTGTACCTACGAGGCGCTTGACGACTCCACTCTAAAGCGTTGCAGCATCCCGTGAATAGGTGCGCACCTCTTGCTGGTGTCCATGGGCAAGAGAGGCTGTGCAGGCGGCTTCTTTTCTCCGGGAAGGGTTTCCTCTATTTTCCCGCTGCCCACCTTTATTCACATTGATTCGATCGCGTTAGTCTTCATTGAGCGAGTTCAGTTTCGCGCAGCAAGACGAGAATGAGAGGGGACGCTCGAGGATGCCTGAGGCTTCTGATGGCTGCCCCTTGATCCGGCGCGAGTCCCTCAATACAAGGAACCATGCCCCGTGTTTCGAGTTCTCTTGCTCCCCTCCGTAGCGTCAACTGTCTGGGAAATTATTTCGGCGACCTATTTCTCCAGGCGCAGCAGTAGCAACGGGGTCTTCGTGGGCGAGGGCGATAGCGGCAAAGCCTGTCGCTCTCGTGAGCTCCTTCCTATAACACACATCAAGCCTACAGAAGTGAGGTAGAGAAGTTGAATGATAGAGAGAAGGGTTGCAGGCCTACAAGTCCTTAGCACACTCAGCAGCTGGCCTCGATAAACGCTTAGCGTCTGCTGGCAGCAGCACTACCTCGACGGAACGGCTACAAGCTCTTACTACTATTACTAATACCTTTATATTGTGGCTTTCAAACGAACGAACCTTAAAAATCGGGCGGGGGTAAGTAGACGGGACGACTGGGGGTATAGGCTCGAAGGGGGTAAGCATTTGCTGCCATAACCAACCAGTCGATCGCTATTGCTTCCACACCAACCAATACGTAAGTGAAGGAAGCCCCATCAATACATGCATAGCAAGACTAGTACCGACATAACGATGAGTACAGGTGAATCGGTAGGATAAAATCGCGAAAAACCCCTACAATATTCGTTAAATACACGAAAAATAATTTTCATGATTCGCATTTAGTCTATCACAATTTCCATTACGTAGCGGTCAGAATCGCATCACTCATATAGCCTTTTGTTCCACTCGATCGACAGTTTTACTGTTGGTTTGTCCGCACTGCACTTTCTAGTGCCAACGCCTTATTAGAGTTATGTCAGGTCATGTCCTGTTAAGGGGCCGACGCCGTCGTCCGAAACCAGGTGCCGGCGCCATCGGCAGTTTTAGCAGCTTTGAGAGACCGGTTGAAGGCTTTCTCGTACCTTCTCTATAGCTGTTCCACATGTTTGCTTGCATTTGGTTGCAGTAGAACAGTAGGGGGCATCGAGTCGATCCAGAAGGCTGTTGACGGGCTCGAGCTGTGAGTTGTTGGAAAGCTGATAGTGGTGTGTCGGGAGGGGCCGACCCGAAGCGGAGGTGAAATGCCACGAAAAAGGGGAACAACGAAAACGGGTTGAAGAGACAAGACCCAGAGGTGCGAAGGGCGGGAGAATACTTTCAGAGCGCATGATTCGACGTGGCAAATTCTTTGCTCGAGAAGGAAGTGGTAAGACAATCGGAAAAGGCTTTAAATAAAATTTGCTGCTATTGACAACAGCGACAACATTAGCGAGGCAGCAACCATCGTCATAACAAGAATAACAACAACAGCAGCAGCAACATCAACAGAAACAACTACAGAAATGTTCCTTCGCGGTCTACATATTCGCTTTTCAATTCACACACCCCCCACCCAGGGCAGCATCTCGAACTGACATCGCCTGCACCTCGCCAATACTTCCATGCTTCAGCTATCCCCAAGTTTAACCTCAATATAAATAACAAACACACGGTGAGCTCACTCCTCGATGGTAGTGGGGCACGATAGCGGAAACAAGCCACGACATAACCACCACAGCTTCTCATCGAAGTGGGCGAGCCGCCTACTTCAACGGGACTGAGACGGCGGAAGTAAAGGCAGAAGATGAAACGGAAATAAAGTTTTGCGATTGGGGGGAACCAACCATCGTCGCGGATTACGCCGCCTAATTAGATGGCGGGTTAGGGGACGTTGAATGATGGTGGAAAAGCTTTATTGAAACGGTTCAGAGCTGGTTAGTCTGAGTGGTTGTTTGTATGATGTAGTACGGGTACAAGTGATGGCAAGAACTGAAAAGTATAATGTCGCGCTTGCGGAAGATAACTTACTGCTATTGAACTAAGTTGGCGTACAGGATATTTTGGTAAGCAGGAGTTAGACAGAACACTCTAAATGAACATAAAAAAGAAAATTGTGGACAATGAATAAAAGGAACGTCTATTCGACGCATTAGTGTGTACAATTTATCTCATTAGACATTAGCTATCTGTGCAAGAGCTAACTACAATCATATAACTTAATGCTCTGTATATTTTACCGTTAATTAATGAAAACAGTAACATAAAAAATAAATTTATGCTAACATACCTATGCAAATAAAAAGACAAGGTAATCTTTCGCCAGAAACTAATAGGAGCCAAGCTCGTGACGGCGCTTCATATCGTTCATTCGGTGAGAAACAATTCTCAAGATGGCTTTATTTAATAGTTAATACTAATAGTAGTAATCGCTCTGTCCGATACGATGGAAGCAATCTCAGATTAGTTCTGTAACTTACTTCTTAATTCTCTATTTATCTACCTATTTCTGTTTCATAGTGATGGTTTGTATTTATGGTGGTGTCTGTGGTGCTTGTTTTTGATGATTACTAAAGAAGGCCGGGAGATCGGCAAAATTAGGTCCAGCTATTGTTGATTCTAGAGACATAGCCACCTTTAGCAGTAGATTAATATTATACGATGGCCATAAAAAAAATACAGACGGTTATTTTTATTTACGGTCAACAAATCACTGCACATTGTATATTACGGCCCAAAACTTCAAGTTGATCAGTACACTCAAGCTGAAGTAAACGGAAGCAAGTTAATCTTTATTACATTCTATAGCCAAATGTGTACGTGTGTATATGGATACTCTCACATATAAATACGTTCGCTGAATACGATATGAAGTATTTTTTCATTAAATACTTCGCCAGATCGCCATTAGCAGCACTGTTACGTTATATCTAGCATTTTCCAGTGAACTAAACTCGACTTCAGCCGCGCAGAAACGACAATTCCACTTATACAAATTTGCTTACAAAGCATCGATAAGCCCACAAGGAACAAACTTCCACCGCGGCTGAATTCATCTCTACGTAAACGTTCGTAGCGGGGTCACTTCGCATCACCATTAAATGTTGACGAGGTTGAGACAGGGTAATTCTGTCTTTATTTTGGGAAGCGATCGAAAGAAGG
Organism: Varroa jacobsoni; assembly: GCF_002532875.2. Taxonomy (NCBI): domain Eukaryota; kingdom Metazoa; phylum Arthropoda; class Arachnida; order Mesostigmata; family Varroidae; genus Varroa; species Varroa jacobsoni. The sequence continues at coordinate 159,904 of NW_019214038.1, read as the reverse complement.
CAGTGAACACGTTGAAGTAGCGAAGGCGACAACCTCGCGAAATCCTAGCCGTCTGTCGCAGACGGTAATTATTAATTATCCATATAATCTCCGTGTAATTGAAACGGTAGGAGACTGCGTTGAGGCGCGAGTACAGACTGAAAAAAGCTGAACTGATGAAGAAGGAAAACGGTTTAAGTATGTGAGGAAGAACTATGGCAAGACGGGACAAAATGGATGAGTTGGAACAGGAGTGTCTTGAAAGACGTGGCAAAACGAAATGTCGAGGAAAGGATGCTTCCGGGGGTGGTGCGGCTGAAGTTTTAAATTTGCCCCACGAAAGGCAAGTTGAGTTAAAGGGATGTGGGCAATAATTTTAAAACGTTTTGAACAAGTTACAGCAGAAATAACATGGGTCATAAAGGAGGAAATCGCTGAAGTTTGAGCGCGGTGACGAGTGAAAAAAGCAGAAATCACTAAAATGTTATATGACGGAGGGGAAGTCGGATGCGAGCGAGACGGGAAAGGTTATAAATGGGTAAATTGTGTGCCCCCGCGTCATTTCGGTAGAAATAAGTAGACCAATTAGGCAACAGGAAGCTTCCGATTCTAATTTTTGGAGTAAATAGAAATTAGTAATAACCAATCAAATATTTCTTATGGAAGTTTTTGTATCGAACGTTGCCTATGTAGTTTACCCAAATAAAGAAAAAAAAACCCGATGAAAGTTCAATGAATTTTTAAGCTAAACCTATCTTTTTCGTGTTTGCTCAAAAAGGTGAGCCACTGATAGTAAATGACTGTAAATTTAGTTATATTTTAGTAATAATAACAGTATAATACTAATAATAGTTAAAATTTAATTTTGCATTATATTTTTTGCTAAAAGTAATCCCAACTACTGTTCGATATAACAGCTTTGCAAAGAGCAATAATGCCTCTACTTCATATGTGCGGTTCTCTCCTCCTCCTCCATTATCTATTGCTTATCTGAGCATTGATATCTTAGAAAGCTCTTCGCCTTCGGTAAGTCTTATCTTCCATAGATAGTAATCATATCGTCGTTGCCACCTGAATTAGTAGAATTAGAGCTATTGCCTTCAAGCTCTAGAGTGGTGTATCTTACAACAGCAGCATTCAAATACGAGGAATATTAAAAATAAACGAAGATTATCCAAAGATCCCTCAGTGTCCCGCATATACACAATCCATATGAGAGATTGATGTTCAACCCTCAGCACTCAGTAGCAGCTGACAGCGGCAGACCAGACATACTTACAACATTTCGACGATGCATAGAAAAACAAACGCAATTCAGTACAACCCAGTCCACTATGTGCGAAACCCGACGTAGGCTCCACATCCAATCATCTATCTCATCGTCGATATGAGTGAAGAGCTCAGGACAGGGGCCATAGCGAAACGCTGGACACCGGCAGCACTTAGTCTGCAGTCTGTTTGGCCTTTGTTAGAAGCTTCTCTGCGTATCGCAAATATCCAGCCGGCCGCTAAAATCAATGAATAAGGTCAGCTTTTGCTAGGCGGTGTCTTTAACTTTCATAGTTTCGACACACTCATGATTGCATTGCGCAGATCATGGAATAGGTAGCACGTACCAAAACCAGGGCAAGTCCGTGCAACATTTGGAACTATCGACACTGGCATCTGGCAGCGAGAAAAGGGTAAGGGGGATTCGTGCAAAAGCCCTTGCGTCACCACACGCGGAAGTAGTATTTTAATTAAGATCTCGTTCGGTAGTTCTCTTGTTTACAGCCGAGTGAGGATCTCACTGGCCGCTGCCAAAGCCTCAGCTTTCGCCATGCTGCCGATTGCATCGTCTCTGTCTTTGTGCGAGTATTTGAAAGCTTCAGCAATCGGCTTGAATTGGGCTACTGCGAACAATAACGGAGATGAGACAAGACTAGGCAGTGCTAAGGCTTGCCGACGAATCGAGGTAGGCAATAAAGACAAACCTTGAGTGCCAAGCTCTGAACGGCTCAGTATCACAGATGAGACTGAGGCACAGACCAAAGGAGGTTTAGGGTAGAAACTTCGAGCGAGTGTCTTTGTAAGCCCTGAAATGAGCTTCCCTTGTTAAACAGATAGTAACGGTAGTGCACGGGTAAAACGGAAATAGAAATCGAGCAAATATTGGTAAAAGATAATACTAAAAAAAAAAAGGAGAGGTTCGAAGGTCCTGCGGATTAGCTTAGAGCTGCTGTTGTGACGTCTCACAAATCTATTTTGGCTTCCTACGTACAGCGACGCGCCAATTTTCATTATTTATCGACGCAGAAACTTAGCGCGTGATCATAGTCTATGCGAAAATTTGATACAAGACCGACTTAGATGTTATAGGAGATGACAAGTTTTTCGGGACACCTTTTACTAGTAGTTTTAACACGAATGGATCTAGGTCAACTCGGTGACAGTCGACCTGAAATTAAGGTCTGTTTGGGCGTATGGTGTTTTCTCTAACTAACCATCAAGCGTTCGTCCCATTTGAACTACCCATTTGAAACATATACAGATACAATGTTGATGATCAAAAATATCCTACTTGACTGATAGCGTTCTTTTAGCGAATTTGATATTTACAACTTTGCAATTGATAAATAATTCAATTTATCTCTGATTCGTTCCTCAAATAATCAACGTAAATTTACTGTTCAAATAAAATAAAACACGGGAAGAACTATAGGTATAGCTTCTTTCAAAATACGGAAAAACAAAACGTGAAAGTTGCGCTTATCGGGACGCTTAATTTCCGGAGATCCGGTATTCCGGCAGGTTCGATGTCTCCTTTTTAGACTGGGCGATTGCCCAGCCCAAAGGGTTCGATGATGCAGATTAAACAGCTGAAAAATATATCTTCCAAGTAACCACCGCGAACGGGTCTCGATTAGCAATTAAATAAGTCTGAAGCCTGACGTTTCTGAGTCGCATATATCGAGTTAAACCGAGGGGTTTTTCATATTTCTATATTCGATTTTGTATGAACCGTCAATTCATCCTACCCTTAACGCTCAATTACCGAAAATACACAAATGCTACCTCGATTATACCACTGCCGATGTCTGATAGAAACAAAGGAAGTTCGCGATACAGCTTCTTTACGCATACTTGCGCTTCGGCATTTCTACCAGTCATAGCCAGAGTGCGGAACCATTAGAAGG